>NC_141604.1:26467040-26622040 GCF_047967505.1 Dipteris shenzhenensis
AAATTGAGCTAGGATCTTGAAATTCCTTAGTTATCCACTAATTTATGAATCTTTATGTTGACCTCTCAATATTCACAATCCCCAACCCTCCATCTTTAGGAATCATTCACACTTGCCATTTAAGCTTGGCCCTCTTGTGATGGTTCATCCCCCCCCCCCCAAGAAGGATTGTAAAAGAATCTTGATTTTTCCTAGACTCTTTTCGGTTGGAGTCTAGTAGGAGATAAAATAAAGGATCGGGGGATAGATGTAGTGGTTTAGTACAAACTTTCTTCTTGTGAGAGTTGGTAGGAGGCCTTGCCATTATCCTTTAATTTATCTATTACCCAATCCCACCAATCATTGAGCGAGCATTTGAACCCTATAGGGATACCAAGAAATCTAAAAATTTATCTTTCTCTTATAGCTTTTCATCCTTTATCTAAAAGGAGCTAGGGAGGTGGATTTCTGTTACCATGTATGCCTATTTTATCATGGTTAATCTTGGATCTTGAGGCGAGACAAAAAACATTAAGGCATTCCAAAACACCAGCTACTCATTTTTCATCATAGTGAGGGGTCAAGTTGGTATCATGAGCAAATTATTGACCAAAGGTTTGACGGTAGATATGAGAATGGAGCAAGAAGTGCAACAAGAGGGAGAGTAAGAGACAAGGGTGGGAGACCAAGGTGGAGCCGCATGAAGTCAAACAAGGTAGAGAAGTATGAAGTTGATGAGGGTGGTGGAGACAACAAGGGTGGAGTACTATGAAGTGGACGAGGCTACATGACAATAAAATAGCCAGTGCCTACCGAGCCACCTTGATGAGCTTGATTGGCCATTTTGATCAAATTGCAGACGACAAGCAACTAGCTATTCCTAGTAAGGGACACTAAAATAAATTTTTTCCAATGTGCCACTTTGTTTCGAAGGGGGGAATGGCAAATCCCCAAACAACCTTTGAAGTGCATTCTATATTTTCTTGGCAATATAAATGGTATTGGATGGTTGTTCCATCATGCAATCTGAGGGCTATAGGAGGCCAATGAGAATTTGATTGGGTGCAAGATCAGTGGCAGTTAAAGAGCATCAAAATTAAGTCATTCAACTTAATGCTAATCAAACTTGGAGGGCTATCACTTAATCATCACCACACCACCATTTTCACCTAGATGGTGCTTTTGCTCCATCATTTTACCATTTAACATTAAGGTATGTTACATGACAAAATATATGATTGTAAAGTTCAAGATAACATAAGCTACAAGGTCTAGACTTGATTAAAACCTAGTTCTCACTAAGTGGTTCTACTAGTGAGAATAGTTAGAAGTCATGCATGTGATCACTTACTAGTAGTAATATAGGCATGCTTGAATGGTGGCCGATTTCCATAATCATTATTATAACTGCCCATGTCCCAACTAAGTCTATGGAATGCTACCACAATGGATGATTTTTTCTAGTTTGAAAATTGGTTCTGCATATAAATTTTTTGGTTGAAATATTTGCATTCAATCTGTTCATTAGACCACATGGTAGTGCCAGCACGGTGTCTAACTTCGACCATCATTATTATAAGTTTCCATGTCCTCTAATTAGGCCGATTTCCATGGACATCATGCAAGCTTGATTGTTGTGCCAATTTCCTCCACTATGGTGGGAAAAATTAGAGATGCACTATCATGTCCCTTTGCACCTTCCAAGACTTCTCCTTGCAATCCTTCCAATCCTTGTACCTCACAAGCATTCTAGAACCCTACAAGCCTTGTGTCCTTCCACCACAATGGATATAATAAGAGACACACTCTCCTTGCTATCCTTGCATCCTCTCCTGCCTATTTCTTACACTTCTACTTCCTCCTTGTAATCCTTGCACATCGCAATCATTCTCCATGTATCTTTTGTCTCTTCTACTAATTTTTGAGGTATCAGCTATACCACAATGACACAAAGATGGTTGAGGACGTGCTCTCTAGAGGTAGTTTGTACGTTGGTTTCTTAGAGTGTATATTTTTTTAAAAATTAATACGTATTTATGAAATTTTTTTTATTAAAATATATTTCTCTCTTTTTCTTTTATGATTAAGCTTTCTTTCTTTTTCTTTTATGCTTATATGCTCATGCATAAGCATAATCATATGCTTTGTTTCCTTTCCATCTTCTTCCTCTTATGCTTATGCTTATGCATGAGCATATGTCTCCTTCTCCTTCTCCTTATCCTTCTCGTCTTTTCTTCCTTTCCTCTCTCTTTCACCCCCTCTTTTCCCTCTTTCAATCTCTTTTCATAAGCATATGTATTTGCCTATTCATAAGCATAAGCATATGTCTCCTTCTCTAATGCTCATGCATAAGCATAAGCATAAGCATGAGCATATGTCTCCTTCTCCTTCTCCTTATCCTTCTCCTCTTTTCCTCCTTTCCTCTCTCTTTCCCCCCCTCTTTCCCCTCTTTCAATCTCTTTTCATAAGCACATGTATTTGCCTATGCATAAGCATAAGCATATGTCTCCTTCTCTTATGCTCATGCATAAGCATAAGCATAAGCATGAGCATATGTCTCCTTCTCTTATGCTTATGCTTATGCATGAGCATATGTCTCCTTCTCCTTCTCCTCTTTTCCTCCTTTCCTCTCTCTTTCCCCCCCTCTTTCCTCTCAATCTCTTTTCATAAGCATATGTATTTGCCTATGCATAAGCATAAGCATATGTCTCCTTCTCCTTCTCCTTTCCTTCTTTCAATCTCTTTTTCCCCTCTTCCTCCTTTCCTTCTCTTATTAGCATGTCTCATTCTCCTCTTTCTCTCTCTCTTTCTCCCCCTCTTCCCCCTCTTTCGATCTCTTTTCATAAGCATATGTATTTGCTTATGCTTAAGCTTTCTCTCTTTTTCTTTTATGCTCATATGCTCATGCATAAGCATAAGCATAAGCATGATCATGAGCATAAGCTTTCTCCCCCTCTTCCCCCTCTTTTGATCTCTTTTCATAAGCATATGCCTATGCCTATGCCTACCCTTCTCCTTTTTTTCTCTCTTCTTTCTCTTTGCCTTCTCCTTCTCCTTCTCTCTTCTTTCTCTTCTTTTTTCCTCCTTCTCTCTTCTTTCTCTTCTCTCTTCCTCTCTTTTTTGTCTTCTTTTCATAAGCATATGCCTATGCCTATGCCTATGCTTATGTTTGTTTTTTGTTTTTTGTTTTTGTGTTTGTGTCTACATTAGAGATGGGGTCAGGTCACACGTCTGATGAGTATGGATAGCCTCGCAGGAGGATACATCACAATCTCTATGGTCCAGAGGACTTTGATTCCTCTTAGACGACACCTCAGGGGCCTATCTATGTGACTACCCCTGCCCCAAGTCCTCTTGGACAGAGCACTATGACTACCCCTCGGGCAACTCCTTTGCTAGTGGCCCATGGCTTTGTCGAGAGTCCCGACGAGTTTGTAGCACAAATGACCGATGAGGAGGCAATGAGATTCTTCTCTCTACTATCTCAAGGGACCTCAGCGATTCCCTCTCCTACACCGATGGCTGGACATACTGCCCAGCCGTCCCCTCGTGCCCCTTTGACTGAGGGGTCATCACATGCGCATGCCTATCGTAAGGGAAGGAAGAGTAGGAGCGCCACTTATATTGTGCTAACTCGGGAGATGTAGAATTATTAGCACACTCACATCCCTACAGGTCTTCACTTGGTCCCGAGACACAGTATCAGTCAGGTCCCTTGCCCTCTCCTACTCCCACTGCTACTCCTCGCTCTGGAAGCGCTTGCACAGCTTCCACTCACTCTGACTCTGCCACTACCATGAGTCCTCCTTGTCCAGTCGAGGACCTCTCCTATCAAATCACGACTGCCAAAGAGATAATAGAAGATAGAAAGGGCAAAGCAGTGATGGCCACCATGAGGTAGTTGATGAGCCACCACTTCAAGAGCGGCATTGCTATTGATTGGCGGTATCAAGATGATGAAAAGAAGCAGGTGGTCATCGATGAATTAAAACAAAAATTCCCTAGCCTAAAAAATTGGGAGTTCAATGAGAATTACATGTGAGAGTCCATGGGTTTGGTCATGAAGCATCATAGACCAATTTTGCATACTTCCATCGCAAAGGGGATGGCTAAACCCAACTGGGCAGACAAAGCTGATTGGAAGTTCTTCAAGAAGCAGAATAAGGACCATCTCGAAATTTTCAAGCGTCAGAGGATGTGAGTAGTAGTAGTAGTAGTAGTATTTTACATATACTTCGCCATGTATATCATTTTGTATATCAACTCGTTTGAGCGATTTTGTATCACCCTTTTGGAAAGGGTAATTTTGCAACAAACAATGTTGTATATCTTCGACATGTATATGCTTTTGTTGCTCGATCATTTCATTTGAGCTTGATTTTGTATCACCATTTTTGCAAGGGAAATTTTGTAATAAAAAACTTTTTTTTAAAATTACCAAAAAAAAAAAGTAGGACAAAACAGGGCTTGCTATGGCCCTGTTTAGCCCCACTAATGCTTATTTTTAAGTTCTATTAATCATTGCTATATAGAGACGTTTACCAGTGTCACTATATAGTGCTGTTTACCAGTGTCGCTATATAGCGACCGTTCTTTTTCGATTCTTGTAACAATGTTAATAACGAAGTTTGCACCTGTTTTTAAAAAAAATTAGTGTAAAAAACATCGGTATTTTCATCAAAAAAGGGCCTATGCCTTGTAGTGAACAAAACGATGATGCCATAGCTTGTAGTCTAGATCACCAGGGGTTATAACCACATTAGCAATATCACCATTTAAGGAAAGTTGAAAGAGGTTACCATTCCGAGGAGCAACTACTATGGTATGTCCATCTTTTTCAATCCGACACTGTGTGTGGTCAAAGCCAATAAAGAGACCAAGATCAACAAGTCCTGCAATAGAAAGAAGATTTCTCTGAAGATCTGGAACATGGAGGATGCCTCGCAAGACTCTTGTTGAAGAAAAAGTGCCAAGATATAAATCACCAACACCCATGACTTGACAAGTAGTGTCATCAACAAGATAAACCAATTTCTTGTGAGAAAGAGCATGATAATTATGTAACCATTGAGATTGATATGTCATATTACCAGTAGCACGAGAATCAATAATAAAAGTGGAACCATCTCGAACATGAAGTATCATTTTTGGAGAGACATCAGAACAGATACGATTTGCCTCTTGATGCATATGGGCATCTTGTTGTTGAGTAGCATATGCTTGAGTATGTTCGTGATCATAACGCCTCTTGTAACCCAAAAGGATGGATGATTTCTACCACAATATTCGCAAGGAGAATTATTGGATAAGCAGGGTTGCTTAGTGGTAACACCATGTTCCTCATCATATTACCGAGCCCAACAATCAGAGATAACATGACCATGCTTATCACAATAAGAAAAATGTCTCTCAGGATATTTGAGACAAGAAGAATTACGACCTCTATATGGATGATCACCACGTCCATATTTGGAGAAAGGATGCTTGCAAGCAACACAAGCTGTCTCTAAGTCTACACCATCCACTGTTATCATGATAGACTCATGAGGGTCTTTACGACGCTCACATCATTGAGCATACTCAATCAAAGAAATACATGTTTGATCAAAATCAATCTCATTTTTTTGGAAACGATGGTAACAATATTATCATATAATGGATCTTGGACTATGTCAAGAAGATAGGTCACCAATTGATTTCGTGGAACAGGTGCATCACCAGCAGCAAGTTGATTGACGATATTCTTGAATGAGTTAATATGAGCTGTCATAGGAGCTCCAACTTTGTACGGAATGCTCAAAAGATTATGAAGATAAAGAATCTCTGTGATAGATTTCTTCTCAAAAGTAGCAACGAGATATTCCCATATTGCATGAGAAGAAGGAAGGGCAAATACATCCAGCATAAGAGAATCATGTAGAGTAGATAAAATATACCAACGAGCTGCTTTATCACGAGAATGCTAATCGGCAGAGTCAGACCTCCATTGCTCAAAGAGAGGGCCTTGAATCACAAGAGCATGATTCACAGTTGCATCAACAAGGTGGTATGGTCAAACGAGATCACCAAGAACAAAATCTAAAAGATTATCACCTTCGAGTATCAATAACATCTTCACTTTCCAACTAGGAAAACCTTGTCCTTGAAACAGAGGAAATGATCATTTGCCAAAAGGAAAGCCGTTGACAAGTATGGATGTTGCCATCATACTTCACAAGAATACGTTTGTTACATCTCATGTTAATGATCGAGAATACAATGGTTGCTTTGAAAATATAGAACTCAAGATACGCCAAAAAAAAGGATAGAACATGAGACGGGAGTATACTAGAAATAGCATACATGGCAAGAAAGCGCTTTGAGCTTGTTGATCATGAAACCACAATATTTTTCGAGAAAAGCAAGACTTGTCATCATGAAACAGACATATTTTTGGCAAAAAGCACTACAATTGTGCTAATCACAAAACCAATACATTTGTCACGAAGCCACAAGATTCTTGGCGAAAAGCAGTACAAGCGTGACGATCACGAAACTAAGAAAAAAGTAGTCGGCACAAAAACTAACGTAACTTTTTGCTCTAAAGTCCTATTAGGGCGTTTAAGTGCTCAGAATGAAGAGCACGACAAGAGATACGCTCACAAATCAATCTATGATCCATTTTTCATCGACAACTTTCTCAAATTTGCACTAGAATACCTCCCAAAAACCACATCAAGTTAGACATGTCAAAATCGAGAAGAGAAAATAAGCAATGAGATATTGAAGGCGCTATGTAATCAAATCAACAACTAATATTTCCTGTCTTTCTTCATTATAGTGAGCATATAATAGCAAGACCTTTGTAGCTCTGATACCATGTTGAGAGAGAAGAAGAAGAGAGGATAGACACACCAAATAGACTCCCGAATACCGATTCATATTAACCACTAGACACATATATAGGTGAGACCTAGTTCAAGTTAGGGCAAGCTATATATAGCTCTAACACTCTCAACCTCCCCTCAACCTCTCCTCTCAACCTCTTCCTCCTCTCAATCTCCTGTCAACCTCCACTCATCCTCCCCCTCTCAATATCCTCATCCTCCTCTAAACATCCTCACAACCTCTTCTTGCTCTTAGCTTCATCCTCTCAATCTCTTCCTCTTTTCTTTCTCCCATCATTTCCATATTTATGAAGCGCTCCTCTTCCCCTAGACCAAATGTAAGACACATTTTGAAGGAGTACTTCATTTTGGGATTGCTCAAAAGGGGCTTGTATGGGAGCGAGGGTAAGAGGACTATGTTGTGGAGATAGAGAGAGAGAGAGATGGATTCCCATGCATTGTATGTGTGTGTGTGTGTGAGAGAGAGAGAGAGAGAGAGAGAGAGAGAGAGAGGGGAAAGCAAATGGATTCCTATGGATCATGATGTAGTGGACACAATAAATTTGATTTGAAGTTATTTTGTAGATATTCTGATTTCTATTACTAAGTTAATGATTTGAAAGAAATACTAATGATTTACTTATTGCAATTGTTAGGATGCATCAAAATTGATCATTTAAGGATGTGCCGAGCACCGCTACTACAATATCTATGAGAAGTGAATTCCACGACCACAATGGGGCATGCCTTACAAAATGTTAAGATCAAGAGTTATTGGAAAGGCATATGGAAGCATTCATGTACATTGGCCAAAAAATATTTGATTGAATATACCAATAATTTTTTTATACCACATTGGATATCTATATTTTGTTCTGTAAATTATTATATTAATTATCTCAGAATGTATTACTTTAGGTTAATTGTTGTATTTAGTTAGCCAGGACAACTTTGAATTACTACATGAATGAGTGATGAAGAACAATAGGTTGTGCATGGATGAGAGTAGCTAGGTTGTTTGTGGGATCTTGTTGATGAGGTGTATATGTAAGTCTTGAAAACAACTGATTGGGCATGGATTCCTTTAGAATGAATTCCTTTATTAGGTAGTAGGTATCTTTGTGATCTTGTGGATGAGGTATGGATGGAGTATAGATGTACATGTTATGTTTGGGATTTTAAATCAATGGGTATATGGACTTTGAAAATGTACTACTTTTAAAGATTATGTAGGTTCAGTTAGATATGAGTCTTTATTTACTTAATAAATCCCAATGGTGCCAAAATACACCACCTCATGCATGGATGAGACAAATTAATATGTATTATGTTGTGTATATGAAATATGTATGTAGCTATTTGGAAGTTATATTTACTCCTTGGACATTACATTACATTTGAAAGCAATCAAACATAATTGCATGTGATCACTTGTATTTATTATTTACATTGAATGGGAGTTGGCAACTTGAACCCCCAAGTAATACATATAGGGAGGAGACGCAGAGAGCTTTGCTATAGTAGGAGGGTGCTGATACTTTAGTGGTTACACCGTGTGTTCCATGACGCTTCTCATATAGTGATTTCATGCCAAGTGATGAGGCATGAGTGGAGGAGGCACGTCGTATTTAGCGAATGGCAGAGCTTCATATATCATTGCAGCAGTGGGTGGAGCAATAGCTTAGGCAAGGCCGAGACTAGCATCTTCTACATGTAGAGAACATTACTCACGCTGGATTTAAGGCATGAGTATTCGCAAATGCACAACTTTGGGAGCTAAGGCATGCATACATAAAGGAGACGAGGGAGGCAAAAATGGCAGTGGTGGCTCGTGGAGCATGCCCTCCTCTACATCAGGATGAGGCTGGCCCATCTGATCCAAGAGATGAGGCTGGCCCATCTGATCCGGCTTTGCCTGAGGGCACACAGCGGACGGTTGGGCAGCGGGTCATACAGGAGCCACATCAGAGGACGACTAGAGGACCATATGTGGAGTTATCGGATTTTGATTCAGGATGATTGTTTAGGCTTCAACTTCTGCACGATGATGATGATGTACACATTTATTTTGGTACTTTCATGATGTTCTTACTTATATGATGTATGAGCATTTTGGTACTTTCATGATGTTCTTCTTACTTTGTTTATCTCAGTTTATAGTTTGTTCAAATCTAACATAAACATTTAAAATTAAGAGTATCGTTTTGAATTTCAGATATCTCAATTCACACATCTAATACATAAGGTATTTTAAAAATAATACCGTGTGAAGTAATTGTAAACATTAAGCATTGAAAAGGTGTTCAAGTTTAAGCGCTCTCTCTCTCTCTCTCCCTCTCTCTCTCTCTCTCTCTCTCTCTCTCTCTCTATCTCATGCTATGAACTTTATCATTTTGAATATCATATTGAATTTCGTATATATCAATTCCTTGCAATTATTACACTAATATTGTCACTAATTTTTGTAAATTGTAGATTGAGAAAAAAATGTCGATGTTTAGTATGGAATGGTGCTCATTGGTAGTAGCATGTGTCAAACATTAATACATGATTATGTACGATTGGTTTAAAATCATCCCCAACATATAAGTCCACATGCGTATTTGGTTAGTACGTGTGCCATTTTTCATACGTAGTCACTAGTAGGGATTGTAAAAATGTACGCATTATACCTTCCACATGGCACATACCAAATCATTTGGAGACCCAATCTTGCGTGGATGTAGGTCTAGGTAGCCGAAGAGCTGTGCAAACTTTCATCCCCAATAGATAAGTCCACATGCATGTTTGGTTAGTGCGTGCGCCATTTTTCGTACGTAGTCACTAGTAGGGATTGTAAAAATGTATGCATTATACCTTCCACATGGCACATACCAAATTAGTTGGAGACCAAATCTTGCATGGATGTATGTCTAGGGTAGCCTAAGACGTGTACAAAGTGTCATCCTGAACAGATAATTCCACATGCATATTTGGTTAGTACGAGCGCCATTTTTCATACGAAGTCACTAGTAGAGATTGTAAAAATATACATATTATACCTTCCACGTGGCACATACCAAATCAGTTGGAGACCCAATCTTGCATGGATGTAAGTCTATGGTAGCCTGAGAGCCATGCAAAGTTTCATTTCCAACAAATAACTCCACATGCATAGTTGGTTAGTACATGCACCATTTTTCATGCGTAGTCACTAGTAGGGATTGTAAAAATGTACGCATTATACCTTCCATGTGGTAGATACCAAATCAATTGGAGACCAAATCTTGCATGGATGTAGGTCTAGGGTAGCCTAAGAGCCGTGCAAAGTTTCATCCTCAATAGATAAGTCCACATGTGTATCTGGTTAGTACGTGTGCCATTTTTCATATGTAGTCATTAGTAGGGATTGTAAAAATGTATGCATTATACCTTCCACGTGGCACATACCAAATCAATCGGAGACCAAATCTTGCATGGATGTAGGACTAGGGTAGGCTAAGAGCCGCAAAAAGTTTCATTCCCAACAGATAAGTCCACATGCATATTTGGTTAGTACGTGCGCCATTTTTTATGCGTAGTCACTAGTAGGGATTGTAAAAAATGTATGCATTATACCTTCCACGTGGCACATACCAAATTAGTTGGAGATAAAATCTTGCATGGATGTAGGTCTAGGGTAGCCTAAGAGCTGTGCAAAGTTTCATCCCCAACAGATAAGTCCACATGCATATTTGGTTAGTATGTGCACCATTTTTCATAGGTAGTCGCTAGTAGGGATTATAAAAATGTATACATTATACCTTCCACGTGGCACATACGAAATTAGTTGGAGACTTAATCTTGCATGGATGTAGGTTTGGGGTAGCCTAAGAGCCGCACAAAGTTTCATCACAAGCAGATAAGTCTACATGCATATTTGGTTAGTATGTGCGCCATTTTTCATGCGTAGTCCCTAGTAGGGATTGTAAAAAAGTACGCATTATACCTTCCACATGGCACATACCAAATTAGTTGAAGACCAAATCTTGCATGGATGTAGGTCTAGGGTAGCCTAAGAGCCGTGAAAAATTTCATCCCCAACAGATAAGTCCACATGCATATTTGGTTAGTACGTGCGCCATTTTTCATACATAGTTACTAGTAGGGATCGTAAAAATGTACACATTATACCTTCCACATGGCACATATCAAATTAGTTAGAGACCAAATCTTGCATGGATGTAGGATTAGGGTAGCCTAAAAGGTGTGCAAAGTTTAATCGTGAATAGATAAGTCCACATGCATATTTGGTTAGTACCTTTGCCATTTTTCATACGTAGTCGCTAGTAGGGATTGTAAAAATGTAAACATTATACCTTCCATGTGGCACATACCAAATCAATTGGAGACCAAATCTTACATGGATGTAGGTCTAGGGTAGCCTAAGAGCCACGCAAAGTTTCATCCCCAACAGATAACTCCACATGCATATTTGGTTAGTACATGCATCATTTTTCATGCGTAGTCACTAGTAGGGATTGTTAAAATGGATGCATTTTATCTTCGACATGGCACACACCAAATCAGTTGGAGACCAAATCTTGTGTGGATGTAGGTCTAGGGTAGCCTAAGATCCTTGCAAAGTTTCATCCCCAACAGATAAGTCCACATGCATATGTGGTTAGTACGTGTGCCATTTTCCATACGTAGTCACTAGTAGGGAGTGCTTGCAAAAATGTACACATTATACCTTCCACGTGGCACATACCAAATTAGTTGGAGACTAAATCTTGCATGGATATAGGTCTAGGGTAGCCTAAGAGCTTTGCAAAGTCTCATCCCAAACAAATAAGTCCACGTGTATTTGGTTAGTATGTGCACCATTTTTGATGTGTAGTCACTAGTAGGGATTGTAAAAATGTACGCATTATACCTTCCACATGGCACATACCAAATCAATTGGAGACCAAATCTTGCATGGATGTACGTCTAGGGTAGCCTAAGAGTTGTGCAAAGTTTCATCCCCAACAGCTAAGTCCACATGCATATTTGGTTAGTACGTGTGCCATTTTTCATAGGTAGTACACTAGTAAGGATTGTAAAAATGTATGCATTATACCTTCCATGTAGCACATACCAAATCAGTTGGAGACAAAATCTTGCCTGGATGTACGTCTTGTGTAGCCTAAGAGTTGTGCAAAGTTTCATCCCCAACAGATAAGTCCACATGCATATGTGGTTAGTACGTGCGTCCTTTTTCATATGTAGTACCACTAGTAGGAATTGTAAATATGTACGCATTATACCTTCCACGTGGCATATACCAAATCAGTTGGAGACCAAATCTTTCATGGATGTAGGTCTAGGGAGCCTAAGAGCTATGCAAAGTTTCATCCCCAACAAATAAGTCCACGTGCATATTTGGTTAGTATGTGCACCATTTTTCCTACATAGTCACTAGTAGGGATTGTAAAAATGTATGCATTATACCTTTCAGGTGGCATATAGGAAATCAATTAGAGACCAAATCTTGCATGGATGGAGGTCTAGGGTAGCCTAAGAGCTGTTCAAAGTTTCATCCTCGACAAATAAGTCCACATGCATATTTGGTTAGTATGTGTGCCATTTTTCATACATAGTCACTAGCAGGGATTGTAAAAATGTATGCATTATACCTTCCATGTGCTACATACCAAATCAGTTGGAGACCAAATCTTGCATAGATATAGGTATAGGGTAGCCTAAGAGCGGTGAAAAGTTTCATTTGCAATAGATAAGTCCGCATGCATATTTGGTTAGTTCGTGCACCATTTTCCATATGTAGTCACTAGTAGGGAATGCTTGCAAAAATGTACGCATTATACCTTCCACGTGGCACATACCAAATTAGTTGGAGACCAAATCTTGCATGGATGTAGGTCTAGGGTAGCCTAAGAGATGTGCAAAGTTTCATCCCCAATAGATAAGTCCATATGCGTATTTGGCTAGTACGTGCACCATTTTCCATACATAGTCACTAGTAGGGAGTGCTTGCAAAAATGTACACATTATACCTTCCACGTGGCACATACCAAATCATTTGGAGACCAAATCTTGCATGGATGTAGGTCTAGGGTAGCCTAAGAGCCATGAAGAGTTTCATTCCCAATAGATAAGTCCACATGCGTATTTGGCTAGTATGTGCATGAATTTTCTTAGTCACATACAACCCTATCTCTACATGGACCAAGACCAGCAAGCCTTCTACACTCTACCAAGTTAGGGTGACCAATCGCCCTTCCCCTAGCCACCTACATTTTGCCCTCCACCTCTATCTCTTCCCCCTCCACCCTCCCCCCTCCCCCTCCCCCCCTTCCCCTTGGTGCCTCCCTTCCCCCCTCCACCCTACCATCTCCCATTGATCCCCTTGCCCCACCTTGTAGCAGCAATGTTGCTTCACGATGTGACTTGCCGAAGTCCACTATCCGTTGTCGTACTAGCAAGTTTGTGCAGTCCTTTTTTAGTGACCTTATGCCAGCTTTGCAGTCTGCTCTTCTCACATAGGCATGAGGTAGGGGAGCAGATGAGGATGTGGAGGGGGGGACAATGGAGGTGGGGGTGGGGTTGGGGGTGGAGGTGGAGGTGGAGGTGGGATATAGAGGTGGAGGTGGATCGGTGGTAGCAGTGCAAGCTCTAGCTCTAGAGGCTCTCTTGCACTCACAAGCCTTCTGCTTGTGCTCCTCGTCAATGAGATTTGGGGGGGGTTCCTACATCTTTCACGTCTACTAGCTCTATGGCTTTGAGAACCAATTCTCAATGAAAGTAGGATGGAAGGTGTGACAAAGTGATGGGGAGGCAAGAATGGCTAAGAATGGGTGAAATGAAACAAAACGTGGTGTCTTATAGAGAGCCTGAACTCATCCACTAGATTGCTCTTACTCATCCACTAGATTGCTCTTGATTATTATTGGTAGAGAAGTTGCTAAGATTGAAAATAATTGGCTACTAAAATTACGTTTGATTTTGTTTTGAAACTAATTTTTGTGGTCTACTCAAATAAGTTGATTTTAATCATATTATATATACATGGAATCCAATATTAATTTGAATATTTGCATCATTTGATTTTATTTTAGTTTAATATTCACATAACATATGTGCCTATCTTGATTAATATTTTCGTTAATGCAATTTAAGAATAACCTATGTGATAAACCATGATAATTTGATTATTTTGCCACTTCTAAATATCTCCAAATACCTCAATCGTGTCATAAACCATGACAATTTGATTATTTTGCCACCTTTGGATACCTCCAAATACCTCGATCATTGTCATAAACCATGACAATTTGATTTGTCATTTGATTATTTTGCCATTTCCAAATACCTCATTCATGGTATTCTATGCCTCATGCACATCATGGTCATAAACTCAATCATGGTATTCTATGCCTCACGCGCTCAAATCACATGCATGTATAACTTACCATGCATGTTGATGATGTGGCTCGCCATCATCATGATGATGTGTATACATGTGGCTGATGTGGCACCATGCATGGTGATGATGTGGCAATATGGTGTGGATTATATGAGTCTCTTCCATGACGTGGAAATGTGATGTTGCATGATGAGTTGGCATTCATGAGGTGGTAGATTGACATGGCAAATTGAGGTGGAGAGATTGGTGATGTGGCAATGTTGACGAGGTATGCCAAGGTGGCAAGGTGTGATGACATGGCTCCAAGAGTTCCTATGATGTGGAATGATGAGGTGGCATATGTGGCTGAGCACGTGTGGCAATCTAAGGTGACATAGCGAGGAGTGATGTCACATCTCCTCGATGACATGGCACCATGCAGTCTAACAACATGGCATGGTTGCAAGGCAAAAATAGATGACTCAACCTTCCACATGGGTAGCATGCACACTCCAAAGCCTTGCCACTAGGGTCGGTGATGCTCCTAGCCTACCTCACCAAGCCTAATACCAAGCCTACCTTGTCTTGGTATTAGGCTTGGGTGGCCCTTTTTCCCCCACAAAAGGGAGATTTCAATCTTGGAGGCCATATTGTACGTTTCCCTTACTCAAATTTAACCAAAATTTTTTGCTCTTATTCATCCTACAGAGGACTAAGAATATTGAAATTTTTTAAATGTTTGATCATGTTTGAGAATTACTAGACTTATTTTTAATATTCTTTGTTGATCCTCTAAGGAGTAAAAGTAAAAATTAAACTTCAATCTTCCTAAATCTAGCCGTTGGATTTGGGATTTCATGAATGAACCACACACCCTTATGTGCCTACTAACCTTCCACTTAATTATTCAAAATACTAAAAAAATGTGGTGTGCTACTAAAATGCATGTATTTTGTGACTTTATTTATTATAAATAATTATTTATAATTAGATCAATCATTTAAATAATTACCAATAGATAAAGTTAAGCTTTAAATAATGTAAAGAGACCACCTACAAAGTTTCAATAACATTTAATCTAAAATGAGTGAGAAATTTAGAATTTAATATGACACTCTCTGTTTGTGACAAAGGTGTGACTGCCCTCGAACCATGCCGTGTGACACAAAGAAATTTTTTGTGTGTGCATCAAATTTTTGATCAGACTATACCATTGTGTGCACAATAGCATGTGTGATATTGTGTCTGAAGACTTCAAAGACATCACAGCTGAGATCATATGCTCATGCATAAGCATAAGCATAGGCAAATGCATATGCTTATGAAAAGAAGAGAAAAGAGGACCAAAGAGAGGAAATAAGAGAGCCTGAGAAAAGAAGAGAAGGAAGAGGGGAAAAGAGAATGAAAAAAGAGAGGGAAAAAGAAGAGGGGAAAAGAGCATAAGCATAAGAGAAGGAAAAATAAGAGGGGAAAATAAGAAAAGAGAGGAGAAAAGAAGAAAAGAGGGAAAAAAGAGAAAAAGCGAGAAAGCATATGCTTATGCTTATGCATGAGCATATGAGCATATGCTCATGCATAAGCATAAGCATATTTGCGTAAGCATAGGCAAATGCATATGCTTATGAAAAGAAGAGAAAAGAGGATGAAAGAGAGGAAATAAGAGAGGGGAAAAGAAGAGAAAGGAAGAGGGGAAAAGAGAAGGAAAAAAGAGAGGGAAAAAGCATATGAGCATATGCTCATGCATAAGCGTAACCAGATGAGTATAAGCACAGGCAAATGCATATGTTTATGAAAAGAAAGAAGAGAAAAGAGAATGAAAGAGAGGAAATAAGAGAGGGGAAAAGAAGAGAAGGAAGAGGGAAAAAGAGAATGAAAAAAGAGAGGAGAAAAGAGCATAAGCATAAGAGAAGGAAAAAGAAGAGGGGAAAATAAGAAAAGAGAGGAGAAAAGAAGAAAAGAGGGGAAAAAAGAGAAAAAGAGAGAAAGCATATGCTTATGCTTATGCATGAGCATATGAGCACATGCTCATGCATAAGCATAAGCTTATGAGAGAGATACATAGACAAATGAATATGCTTATGAAAAGAAGAGAAAAGAGGATGAAAGAGAGGAAATAAGAGAGGGGAAAAGAGAAGAAAAAAAGAGAGGGGAAAAGAAGAAAAGAGAGGAAAAAAGAGAAAAAGAGAGAAAGCATATGCTTACAGTTATGCTCATGCATAGGCAAATGCATATGCTTATGAAAAGAAGAGAAAGGATGATGAAAGAGAGGAAATAAGAGAAGGAAGAGGAAGGAAGAGGAGAAAAGAGAAGGAAAAAAGAGAGGGGAAAAACATATGAGCATAAGCATAGGCAAATGCATTTGCTTATAAAAAGAAGAGAAAAGAGGATGAAAGAGATGAAATAAGAGAGGGGAAAAGAAGAGAAGGAAGAGGAAAGAAGAGGGGAAAAGAGAATGAAAAAAGAGAGGGGAAAAGAAGAAAAGAGAGGAAAAAGAGGAAATAAGAGAGGGAGAAAAAGAGTGGGAAAAGAGGGAGGAAAAGAGCAAAAGAGGGGAAGAAGAGGCAATAAGAGAAGAGAGGGGAAGAAAGGATTCCTACGCCCATCACTGCAACTAGCACTTAAAGTGCTAGCTACAACCCAATGCAAATAATGGAAATAAAGAAAGAAAAAAAGAGGAAGCACTTTCTTACCGGGAAAACTCCCGCTTGGTGTTTCGTGGGGGATTGGCCCTACAAAAGAGAGGAAACATACCCACTTTTAGATAATTAGTTAGAGGAAGGAGGAGTTTGGAGAAGCAACTTTCCAAAGGGATTGGATTGAGCGAACAAGCATAAGCCTACGAACAAGGAGAAAGCATGAAAAGAAGGAAAAGAGGAGGAAGAGAAATACCAAAATAGAAGAGGTGTCTTCTTTCTTTTACCAAATCTCATTTTTTGTCCTTAATCTCTGAAAATCTAGCATAAAAGTTAGCACATAGCCTTAGCAATGCAAGGAGAAACATGCTTCAACACTCACAAAACAAAATCTCACAAAAAATGAACCTACATTGCTTAAAGAGACACACACTACTACACACGGATCCTATTGTGATGTTTACGTACCGACGTTTAGTGCCCGCATGGCATTAATTGTCGGTATGAAAAGCGAGTTCCATAAAGCATCGCTATATAGCGACGCTTGCCAAAAGTCGCTATATAGTGACTTTTATAAAGGTCGCTATATAGCGACTTTTAAGTGTCGCTATATAGCGACCCTGATATACTATTTTATAGCAACGTTTTCTAGAGAGGTTTTTTTTTCCATATAGGCCTTAAAAGTTAGTTTTTTCCAATGATAAATTTTTTTAAATTTTCATACATGTTTGATCTCATAGAGAATAAAAATATGAGAGCATGTACATCAAGCCTTTGAAGCTCATATATTCATGTCCAAGTTTGAGATGAAAAAAATCAATTAACAGCTTTTGCATCAATGGTTTCATCTTGAGTCAAGTCTAAGGCACCAAACAAGTCTATCTCCAACTCTATACCGAGTTGATCTCCTATATCATCATCGTCCTCTAGCATCGTATGTTCACCTAAAAGTATGTGATCATAAACTTCAATAAAGTATGGTGATTCTTGATGATCATTGTCTTCTTCCTCAATATCATTATCTCCATCTTCCTCCCGTGTGATGTCATTATGCGCATCTTCCTCTTGGCTCATATGGTGATCTACATCTTCTTCACTAGATTCATTAATTGGATCCGGCATTGGTAGTGGCATCTCCATATCCACATCTCTATCTTCAAAAATTTGCTTACTTTGTGGTGCAACTTGGATCACGTACCACCATCTTGGATCAGAACAATCCGATGAAAAACCACCTATATTGAAGATTGGTGCCAAATGTTGTCAATTATATATATGAAATAATGCTCAAGCACATGTATCAATGGATCTTTAAAAACGAAAGCTTTGATTAATTGAATCATTAGTATGCACCTGCTCACAGTGCTCAGGGAGAACAAAAGTATTACTTTTATCGGTCCAATTTTTGGTGGAGTCTATTGCAAAGAAACTGCTACTATCTTTTCTCATTATCGCATGGGGACCATTGTAAATAGTTCTAAACCATTTTACATTAGGAATAAAAATCCTAAATCATCCGAAATCAACTTCATAGATGTCACGTATGGTTCCACAATAATCCAACTGTGAGGAGAGAGGATTGGTATCCGAAGCACTTGCTCGGCTATCTTGTGTGAAGTTAGCCATGACTCCATAATCATACGTGACTCTCTTTGAATCGATGTGTTCCATGCAAAAATGTCATCCATATGACCATAATGCATTGTACTTTTTGTACTGTAAAAGAGCATCATTAAAACAATGGAGATGCATTTATTTTATAGCGTATATTGCCACAAATAATTACTTAATTACATCAAGAGGTAAGAAACTTACATGCACCATACATCCAGATGATAACTCTCGTGCTCGCGCTCGTTTATTGTCTCTCCATCACATTGGCTTCACGTAGAGCCAGTTGTAGCCAATCAAGTGACATGTGAGTAGGGAGAATAGCCAGATCCTACGGATATGGTTGTGATCGCCTATACATTACTCTGAATCTCGTCCTTGCATTTATTCTTTCTGCTTTGGCCACTTCATATCTCTCAATCCACTTCTGCATCTCAAGGCTATTGAGGATACAAAACTTATTGAATTTCTCCATTTGCTCTTCGCTCATCTTTCTTTCAATCCCTTTTCCTTGGGGAACATTGCCAACGATGCGATCGTCATGCTTGTTATGCTAAGCTTGCGGCATATCGGGATCCGTGGATGCCAGAAACTCAATGATATATACTAATGACTCTTGCACAAGCCATCCCTCTGCCATGCTTGCTTCTGGTCTTGCTCTTTGTCTTACAAATCCCTTTAAAGTTTTCATAGACTGCTCGACAAAAAACATCCATTGACTATGAACGGTACCTGCTATAGCCACCTCATCAACTATGTGCACAAGCAAGTGGACTTGAGTTGTCATAATGCTCGAGGGAAAGTGCTTCTCAAGCAAGCATACAGCTTCGATGGATTCCACCCTAGCCTTCTCGATGCTCCATATGGAGATCTCTTTTTGAGATATCCACCACATGTCCATGTAGAATATTTTCATAATCAGTCTACAGATTAATTAGCTTAAATTGAAGAAAATGCAATCAATGTGATTTGATAGTAAGCATACCTCACAATACCACAGATCTTGATTTAGCATTTCTAACATCTTCTTGTAAGCACCCTTTTATTGTAATTGGGAGGATGAACTATCAAAGCAACAAAGAAGTCATGTCAACAATATAACATAATCATAATTACGCTAATGCATCACGATTATCGGTACACTAATTCTACTTAGAATACCTGTAAGACCTTGTGCCAATCATGGGACTTGAGCCCACTAAGCTTATTGTCCTTTGAAAATGCTCCTTTCAAGCAATGCATGTACCCTGTCGGTTTTTGAAAAGAGGCAATGTCTGCCTTGACCGCTGCCTCCTCCCTCATAGAGAGGATCCGGATTGCTTTCGAGAGGACAACTTTTCCCGAATCATGCACTTGGGGCCACAAATGAGACATCCTATTTATAGCACGCAAGTCTTCTTGCACTCCTCTCGAGTCATTAGAACCAACCAAGTGTGCCCAAATAGTAACCCCCACATTCTTGAAGATATGCATGGGATCCAAGAGATGATTGATTCTTGTAACAAGTCCTGCACACGTGCATGAATGTGTTAGTATACAACATGCATGTGAAAGAGAGTCATAAAAGCGTAATCCCTCATTATACATATAAAGACACAACCATGTACCTGCGCACTCTCCATATCCTGGGTACTCATGCATGGTCCACATCAAGATACCTATTTATTTTTTTGTTTTTTGTTTTTGTGTTTGTGTCTATGTTAGACATGGGATCACGTCGCTCATCAGACGAGTACGGACACCCTCGTAGGAGGAGAGCTCATGATCTATATGCTCCAATGGACTTTGATTCCTCTCAGGTGACTACCTCAAGGACTACCCCTGGTCCGACTCCTCTCGGACATAGCACTACGACTACCCCTGCTCTGACTCCTCTTCCACATAGCACTGCGACTACCCCTCGGGGAACTCCTTTGCTAGCCATGCATGGCTTTGTCGGGAGTCCCGATGAGCTTGTAGTGCAGATGAGCGATGAGGAGGCAACGAGATTCTTCTCTTTGCTATTTCAGAGGACCTCAGCAATTCCCTCCCCTACACCGATAGCTGGATGTACTACCCAACCGTCCCCTTGTACCCCTTCGATCGAGAGTGCCTCTCATAAAGGAAGGAAGAGTAGGAAGGGTAGCTTATGTTGTGCTGACTCAGGAGATGTAGATGCGTCAGCACACTCACATTCCTATAGGTCTCCACTTGGTCCAGAGACACAATATTAGTTAGGTCCCTTGCCCTCTCCTACTCCCACTGCTACTCCTCGCTCTGGAAGTGCTCGCACGGCTTCCACTCCTTCTAACTCTGCTACCATCAGTCTTCCTTACTCATCAAGGAATCTCTCCTATCAAATCACAACTGCCGGAGAGATAATAGAAGATAGAAAGGGCAAAGCAGTGATGGCCAGCATGAGGCAGTTGAAGAGCCATCACTTCAAGAGCGTCATTGCTACTGATTGGCGGTATCAAGATGACCAAAAGAAGCAGGCGGTCATCGATGAATTAAAACAAAAATACCCTAATCTGCCAAATTGGGAGTTTAATGAGGATTATATGCGAGAGCGCATGGGTTTGGTCTTGAAGCATCGTAGATCAACCTTGCATACTTTTATCACAAAGGGGTTGGCTAAACCTAGCTGGGCAGACAAAGCTGATTGGAAGTTCTTCAAGAAGCAGAATAGGGACAATCCTGAATTGTTCGAGGGTCAGAGGAAGGTTGCGAAGAGATGGCTAGAAATCATAGGTACTTTGCACTTTGGTGCAGGCGGATGGTTGGCATTCGAGGCAACCATGGTATGTCTACTTCTTCTCATTTAATGTATTGTTCTATTTGTTTTACTACATATTACATGCACTTTAGCTAACTCTAACTCTCGTAAATTGGATCCACAGCAAGCTGCGATGGGTCGTCTTCCTACAGATGCAGAGATGCGATGTGCTAGGAACAAAGCTGTGGTTTATTCAGCAAGAGGCAATGGGAGTGGCGGTCGATTGGTCTGAGGTGGTTTCTCGCATGATATAAGTCTACTCCTACTTGTAATCTCACTTTTTAAATTGTTTTATTCTTTAAGTTCCAATCTAATTTTCGATTTATATGGTTCACTCTTAGGATCAAAGCTCAAGCGTCCCATCATCAGAGGCAAGTGATCACTAGGGCCAGGGATCAGATGCACGTGACGAGGATCAGGGAGAAGGCACAGCTCACAAGGACCAAGGAACAGGCCAACAAGACGAGGACGATTCGGATTCGGATGATTAGTAGTAGTAGTAGAGGTAGTAGCAGTTTGCATTTTCTTTGCTTTGTATGTCATTTTGTATATCCATTCATTTGAGCAATTTTGTATCACCCTTTCGAAAGGGTAATTTTGTAACAACAATGTTGTATATGTTGGGCATGTATATGCTTTTGTTGCTCGATCATTTCATTTGAGCGATTTTGTATCACCCTTTTTGCAAGGGAAATTTTGTTATAAAAGTTCTTTATTTTGTAATTACCAAAAAAAAAAAAGGATTAGTGGGGCTAAATAGGGCCATAGCAAGCCCTATTTAGCCCCACTAATCCTTTTTTTTTAGTTCTGTTAATCATCGCTATATAGTGACGTTTACCAATGTCGCTATATAGTGATGATTAATAGTGTCACTATATAGCGACGTTTATCATCATCACTATATAGCGACACTTTATAGCGATGGTTCTTTTCCGATACTTTTAGTGACTTTTATAGCAATGTTTGCACCTGTGAAAAAAAAAATTTAATGTAAAAAGCATCGGTATTTTCGTCGGAAAAGGGCCTATGCCTTGTAGTGACACCTTCTTGAAAAAATTCCTTTCACACAAGCAGAGAGGGAGAAGGGTGGAGAGGGAGCGCAAGTGTTGGGAGAGGGGCTTGGTAGGGGTGAGGAATGTGGAGAATAGAGGAGGAAAGTAAGGTTGCCAAATATATCATGGGAGGAGAGATTTTTTCTTTTCTTGCAATAGTGTTATGAAAGATGATATCATGCAGGGTTTCGAATTTTAGTGCCCCAACGTCACTATATAGTGACAATTGTATCCTAAAAGTGTCGCTATATAGCGATACTTGTACACTAAGTGTTGCTATATAGTGACACTTATACCCTAAAAGTGTCGCTATATAGTGATGGTTTAGGGCACTTGATCTAAGAAGAGAGGGAAGGAGCTCATGGGTGGCTATTTTTTGGATCTTAATGTATTTCCTTGCATTTTGTGTTGTGATTTTGGAGGTGCATAGATGGAAGGGACAATGAGTGGAAGCTTGTGAGATGATGTGCAATAATCGGGAGTGCAAAGTGGCTTACAGAGAGGTTGTATTGTCATTGCACTCATTGCAAGCGAGAAGTATGGCATCAATGCTGTATTGTCATGTGGCATTTGAGGATGTATGGGGAGGAGCCCAAACCAGTACCCACCGTTGGTGGTACACGTGGTGATGGATCATCGGAAAGTCAATGCTATTTGAGTTCGTGATTAATATTGCATGCATACATAACACAAAGTCTTTGAGTCTGGATCTTATATTTACACAAAACCTTGAATCAAGATGAGGAGGGTGGCAAGGGTATGCATATACCTTCACACTTTGAGAAGGAGTATAGTCTCCCGGTTGTGCCAGATGATGATGACGAGGGTATGGTGGACATGATGGGATTCTATTTTTAGGGCCAATGCACATGTGATGTCCAAGTTTAAGGCCGTGTACATGGCATCTTTGATAGAGGAGTTACAAATCTTATGGACAGGAGTGTAGGTCTTTGATATTTCCAAAGCTCCTAAACATACTAATGACATTTTTGTGTGGATCAACACATCGATTGAAAGAGAGTCATGTATGATTGTGGAGTCATGGCTAACTTCACACAAGATAGCCGAGCAAGTGCTTCGGATACCAATCTTCTCTCCTCAAAGTTGGAATATTGTGGGACCATACATGAAATATATGAAATTGATTTCAAACAATTTAATATTTTCATTCTTGATGTAAAATGGTTTAGAACTCTTTACAACAATCTTTGTTCTTCTCAAGCATTGTGAGCAGGTGCATACTAATGATTTAATTAATTCAATCTTTCATTTTTAAATATCAATTGGTACATGTACTTAACCATAATTTCATATAATTGATGGCATTTGGCACCCATCTTTAATATAGGTGATTTTTCATCTGGATCGTTCTGATCCAAGATGGTGATACATGATCCCAGTTCCACCATGATTTTTGAATATAGAGATGTGGATATGGAGATGCCATACCAATGCTAGATCCAATTGATCCAAATGGATCTAGCAAAGAAGATGAAGATCACATTATGAGCCAAGAGGAAGATGTGCATAATGACATTGTACAGGAAGAAGATGGAGATCACAATGTTGAGGAAGAAGATGACGATCATCAAGAATCACCCAACTTTATTAAAAGATATTATAAAGACTTAGGTGAGCATATGATGCCAGAGTACGATGATGATATAGGAGATGAACTTCGTATAGAACACTCTCTGTAAAACGTCGATGTATAACGACCTTATACAATTCTAGAAAGTGTCACTATATAGTGACACTTTTATAAACGTCACTATATAGTGACCTTTATAAAGTGTCGCTATATAGCAACACTTTTTAAACCCACTTTGCATATCGATGATTACACCCCACATGCGCTAAACATCAGTGCTTAACCGTTGGAATAAGGCCCGTGTGTAGTATTAGAATGGGTATGGATTGAGGAGACAAAGAGAAGCCTACAAACAAGGAGAAAGCACAAAAACAATAGAAAGAGCTTTCATACTCTTCTCTTTCATGTATTATTTCTTCCTTTAAAGAAAGAAAAAGAAAGGAAAGGAGAGAAACTTTAGAGAAAGAAAGTTAAAGTGAAAGTAGAGTAAGGGAAACAAGAGGAGAGGTAGAAAGAAAGACAAAGAAACAAAACCAACTTGAAATAGAAGGGGAAGAGAGGAATTCTTACCTTGAGATGGAGAGGGAGTTGCAACAAGTCTTGTAGGTGTAGAGGGACAATGTAGGAGAGGATGGAGAGGTGGGAGGGGGAGGGAGGAGGTAGGATTGAGGAGTCAAGGGTTGTGGGCAATTGCGAGCTGAAAATGAACAAAAAATTAAATGACGCCGTGGGAAAAACAGCATGGGTTTTTGGTTCCTAAAATTTGTCCAATATGAAAGTGGAGATATAAAAGCAGAGCATCGATATGGATGTCGGTATGGTTGTCAATATATACCAATGCCCATACCCGACAAAACAGTGATTTGTGGAAATTTAGGGTTTTTGGGGGGGCTTGGGAGATTTAGGATTTTGGAGTTTTGTGGGGGTTTTGGGGGGGGCTTGGGGGGATTGGGAGATTATGGAGGGTGAGTGGGTGTTTGAAGGGATTTAGGGGTGATTTAGGCCCTGTTTGCTGAAAGAAAGGAGATGAGGGGGTTCAAGGAAATTTGGGGGATTTGGGTGTTTTACTTCACTTGGGGAGATGGTTGTGGATGTGTGTAGGTGGAGAGGATGAGTAGTGATAGCTCATCAGATAGGTGGCCACATCTTGACAGTTTGGAGTGGTTTCATGAGAGATTGCCTTATCCTTGCATGCATTTTAGGTGAGGGGTTTGTCATCAACATCGTATTGTCATGCGCCACTTGTAGATGTATGGAGAGGTGCCACCAGAAGAGGATATTGGTTGACATGCTAGTGCATCAGTAGTAAACCAATGATGTTTGAATGATTCATGGATATTTATATTGCTTGTCCTTGTTACACACACTAACCTTGCATCATCAATCAAGATGTCTTAAGGATGAGCCTCTAAAGGAGGACGAGGGTATGGCAAACATGATGGATTATTTTTTTGGAGGCACCATGGGATATTGGGGTGAGATGTCTGAGCATGAGACCATGATGCAAGATTTGGCATCAACACTATTGTATAATGATGCGAGGATGTCAAAAATATGAGCTCGCCTCTCGATCTTGAATTTGCAAGAAAAGTATGGATGGCCAGACACAAGTGTCTCAGCCTTGATGAGGTTTGGAGCCTCGATCTAACTATCTCGTTCCTAACTATTTTAACTAAGTAGTACCTCATTCACAAGTTTCTTGGATATGCAAATTGTAATAGGTTGCCCCAAAAGATGTTGCCTATCCCAAATACCATTCCCAATTCTAGAGACGAAGCAAACAAGATGTTGATGATGGTTGGGATCGATTATGACATCATCCATGCTTGCCCTAATGATTGTTTCTCATTTCTTTGTGAGTATGATGATTTGGTTAACTGCCCGAAGTGTTGAGCATACCACTATAGACTGGACTTGATGGGGGAGATGATCCCAGTCATTGAAGGTCCTGAGACATTTCCATCACCCCCAGAATACAACACATGTTCATATGCAAGTCCATTATGCAACTGATGATGTGGCATGCTACACCTCGGTCCACCGATGAAACTTTGAGCATCCCAAAAGATTGTGCTAGTTGGAAGCACATAAACATGTGGTTTGAATTTGCGAGGGAGCCATGCAATTTACATCTCGGGCTCAAAATGGATGGCATGAACTCTTTCGAGTTACACTCCACATCTTGGTCAACATGGCCCATAGTCTTCGTCAACTACAATATCTTGCCATGGCTAACAATAAAGAAGAGACATCTCATGCTTGTCCTACTAGAGCTGGGGAAGTATGAGCCTGCCAAAAATATGGACTTATACATGGCACCCTTGATTAAGGAGTTGAAGACCCTATGGAGGGGCATATGTGTCTGATATATTTCCAGAGCCCCGAGGTGAGCCGCAAACATGCGCATCAAGGGAATTTTGATGTGGACCATGCCCATGACTATCCACGATTTGGGGAGTGCACAGGTACATGATTTTGCATGCCTATTGATACGTCTATGATTCTATTGTGGTGTAATCTATGCATGTCTAATGACCTATGTGTCCATGCACATATGTTGGATATAAAACACAAGGCTACAATGCTTGTCCTCTTTGTGGCCCTTGTTTGAATTCACGACACTCCAAACACATGAGGAAGATGGTTTATGAAGTTTATGCTCAATATCTTCTGCTTGACCTTCCTGCACATGAAGGTCAACTTGATCCACGACCATTCTGTAGGAAGGCAAGTGATTGGATTTGAGATTGGAGAGCCAATAGTGAGGAGCATCCTCTGGGTATGGACCGGCTGTATATCTTTCATGAGCATATTGGGGCAAGTTACCAATCAATCACCTCTTGGATCCCATGCATATCTTCAAGAATGTAGAGGATTCTATTTGGGCACACAGGGGGCACACTGTGAAGATAGTGGGAGAGAGAGAAGGAGTCTCACTTGAGGCTTTCTCACAAGCACAATGGGGGAATACACACAAAGGTGGAGGCTGAAAACAGTTTTCCTCTTCTTAGTTGTGAAAGCCAAAAGAACTCTAGTACAAAGAAATAGAAGAACCCTATATGTGGGTCTCAAACCAAACTCAACTAACTAAGGTGGCATACTAACTGAGCCACGAACTAGTGTAGATAAGGATAGCTGTCATTCAGCTATTATTCGTGGGCGGTGTACCAACTGCATCTGTAGCTAACAAGTCGGTGACATAAATGCACAACGGTCACCCTGGCATATCGCGAGTGGAGCTCGATATCTCAACACTCCCCAGCTCAATCCCAATTCCTGCACACCAAGCAGGTCTCTGAACTTGCGTAGCTTCTTTGCGCCCAATGCCTTCGTGAATATATCAGCTACCTGATCCTCTGTGCTGACATAAACTAGATCAATAAGACCTAGTAAAACCTTCTCCTGCACATAGTGATAATGCACCTCAATGTGCTTTTTTCTAGCATGATAGACTGGGTTATTTGCCAAGTGTATACTACTCATGTTGTCACAATAAATGACAACTGGCCCATGTGTACACTGATGCATATCATAGAGTAGCTCATGCAATCAAGCTACCTCACATGCAGCCATTGTTGCACCCTTGTACTCAGCCTCTGTGCTCGATAAGGCAACTGTAGGCTGTTTCTTGCTGCTCCAAGTGACTGTAGCACTCCCAAAAGAGAACACATATCCACTGGTAGATCGTCTATCAGAAATACTACGAGCCCAATCAGCATTAGTGTATAACTGTATCTGAACCCCAGCCTCATAGAATAGTCCATACTGCAATGTGGACTTCACATACCTGAGTATGCATCTAGCCGCATCCAAATGCGGTTTCCTTGGAGCCTGCATACACTGACTTACCAACCCAACAGCATAGCTCAAATCTAGCTTGGTAATAGTCATGTAAATCAAACTTCCTACTATGCGTCTGTACATAGTAGGGTCTTCCAGAAGCTCACCTGCATCTGCGCTCAGCTTCACATTCTACTCCAAAGGAACTGAAATAGGCTTACAGCCTGTCATCCCATATTTGGACAGCATGTCTAGTCCATACTGCCTCTGCACTGTATCCCACTTGGTGATCTAATCACCTCAATGCCCAAGAAATAATGTAGCTCTCCCAAATCCTTCATCTCAAACTTCTGCTTCAATAGCATTTTCACATAAAGGATGTCTTCATCACTATCACCTGTGATGATCAAATCATCAACATAAATGACAAGCAGCATAATACCCTTCTCTGTTTTTCTCACATTGAGTGAGAAATCTACCTTGGAAATCTGAAAGCCAATAATAACAATATACTGTCCTATCTTGTCAGACCATGCTCTAGGTGCTTGCTTCAAGCCATACAAGGCTTTCTTCAACTTGCAAACAAACTCAAGATGAACAGCATGCACATAACCTGGTGGCTACTCCATATAGACCTCTTCTTGCAAATCACCATGCAAGAAGGCATTCTTTACATCCATCTGATGTAAAGACCATCCCTTTGATGCAGCCATAGCAATGACTGCTCTTACAGTCGCCATCCTTGCAACTGGACTGAATGTTTCTTCATAATCAATGCCATATGTCTGTGCATACCCCTTGACAACTAATCTTGCCTTGTATCTGTTCACAGAACCATCTGCATTGTGCTTCACCTTATAAATCCATTTACAGCCAATTGCATTCTTGTCTTTAGGCAAAGGCACCAATTCCCATGTTGCATTTGCATCCAAGGCATCCATTTCTTCATCCATGGCTTTCTCCCATTTTTCTTTTCCCATGGCTTGCTCAAAAGAAATGGGTTCTGGTTCCTGTATCACTTTGACCATATAGGCATAGTGAATGGCTATAAATCCATCATATTTCAGCCTATCCACAAGATACCTAGCTCTGGTAGACCTGCGGAAAATAGGCTCACTTCCAGATGCTCTTAAAACATCCCTGGTCTTCCTTACTCCAAGTGTAACAATAGAAGGAATACCCAACTCATCATCAATGCTCTGTTCTGAGCCACTAGATTCACCATCCACATAAGAGTGACCTGCATTCACATCAAACATGGGCTAATATACCTTCTCTTTTCCTTTTCGTGATACCTACGTATCACTATCTGCATTGCTTTGAGGAGATTCTCCTGATCTCAATCTACCTGTCCATGGTGAGGTATGTGAACCACTACTAGAGGACACTGCAGGGCCACTGATATTTTGTGATTGCTGCTGTAAATTCTGTGCAGCATTACCATTTTGTGCATCCACATCAATCATCACATTTACTAGTTTATACCAGCTGCTCATCTCATCAAAAACAACATCTCTGCTCACTGTAAACTTACGAGTAGAAGGGTTATAGCATCTATACCCTTTCTGCTGTAGAGAATAACCAATAAAGACGCACTTCTTAGCTTTTGGATCCAACTTGGACCTCAATACATCTGGCACATGAACATAGGCAATGCAACCAAAAATTTTCAAATGGGAAATATCTGGTTTCCTACCAGTATACATCTCCTCTGGCGTCATGCCATGTATTGGTGCAGTGGGAGTCCTGTTCATTATGTAAACTGTTGTAGCAACTGCTTTAGCCCAATAAAAATCTGGCAGGTCTTTTTCATTGAGCATGGCATGAGATACCTCTCCAATATGCTTGTTTTTTATTTCTGCAAGTCCATTTTGCTGTGGAGTATGACTGCATGAATATTGTTGCTTAATGCCATGCTCCTGCAGGAACCTTGCAAATTCATTTGAGAGGTACTCTCCCCCTCCATCTGACCTTAGGCATTTTATTTGCAAGCCTGTTTCTTTTTCAACCATAGCTTTAAAAACTTTGAAGTGCGCAAACACTTCACTTTTCTTTTTCATAAAATACACCCGAACTTTTCTGCTGTAGTCATCAATAAAGGTGACAAAGTAATGACAGCCTCCAATAGATGCACTTTAGTAGTCCACACAACAGAGTGGATTAATTCCAATGGCTTCTTACTCTCTTGAACATGCTTAGGAAATGGTTTCCTTGCCTGTTTTCCAAATTGACAGGCTTCACACACCTTATTGATTTCAGCAACCTTGAATTTAGGCAATCCTGCAACAATATTTGGGCCTGCATTGATTTAAGTCACTGTACATTAAGATGACCAATGCGTTTATGCCAGATATCAATATCTGCAACTACACTCGTCCCATGTGCAAACATTGCTACACTCAATTCAGGCATGTCCGCATCCAGTGTAAACATCCTGTCCTTCTTCTTTCCTTTTGCTATCAAGCAACCATTATTTTTCATATCCTCAACAAAGCATCCATGAGGATTGAATCTGACCTACAAGCCCTGCTCAACCATTTGACCAACAGAAACCAGGTTCTTGGTGATGCTCGGGACATGAAATACATCAGACAAGTATTTCTTTTTCCCATCCTGCATAATAGGATGTGCAGTATCAACACCAATCTCCACAAATCCTGGTTTTTTCATTTTCCTTGCATCCTGCATCCATTCAGCATGACCTGTCATGTGGTTTGATGCACCTGAGTCAACATACCACACATCATTGCTTTCTTCTGCACTTGTCACAGAATTTGTCATATGCTATACCATAAGCAAATGCTCATTTTTGTCATCACCCTGTCTACTAGAGGATGCATAATTGCCTTGCTGCAATTTTCCATTCATAATGTCATTTTGCTTTTTGTAGTAGTCTTTAGCCATATGCCCCATTTTACCACAGTAGTAGCATTCAACATTGCTGTTTGCATTTTGGCCTCTCTGCCATCCACCACGACCTCTTTGGCTCCCCCTGCCTCTAGAGTTACCACGTCCTCCTGCATAGGACTGGTTTTCTTGAGTTTGCTACATATTCTGATTTCTACCATGGCCTCTAGATCGGCCTCCTCTACCTCTGCCTCTACCCCTTCCAGCATTTGAGTAGAAGACAGTTTCTTTTGAAGTTCCTGCTGAAGAAGATGCACCACCATTTCTCTGCTCTTCAGAAATTAGAAGAGCAATCAACTCCTCAAAATCAAGAAATTTTTCATGGACGGCAATGGATGTCCGAAACTGTGCATAATCCTTTCCTAGACCATTCAAGGTCACAGAAACTAAATGGTCATCATCCACTGGCGACCCAATGGAAGCAAGTGCATCCGCAATTTTCTTCACCTTCATGTGGTAGTCATTGATGCTCATATTTTCTCTCTGCCCATTGTGCAGCTCCTGCTTGAGCTGCATTTTCCTGGCCTACATATTTGTGCTGTACATTTTAGCCAAGTATCCCATGCCACCTTTGGCGTACTTGCATCCTGAATATGCATAATCATTGAATCTGAAATACTGATAGACAGCCAGTACATAACTTTTCTTGCTCTCTCATGCCATCCTTTAAATGCCTGCATTTCCTTTTGATTGGGAACATTAGGAAGAACTGGTTCTTCTTCATTTCCTGTAATGAACTCCCAGTAGCCTTTTCCCATAAGGAAATTCGTCATTCTAAACTTCCATGCTTGGAAGTTGTTCTTGTCAAGCTTTTCAGTGACAATCTGTGAAAGAGAATCAGATGCCATTACAGAACACTGCAAAATATTCTGTCACTGCAAAAAGCACAGCTTCTGCCTCACAAGGGCAAATCTGCAAACCTGACCAAAGTGGTTTTTGACCACACAGTCACTTCCTAGTGACGATTTTGCATCAACAGGCAATAAGGATGATTCTACAACTCCCAATATCTCTGCGCACAGGCATACGATGCAATTTCTGTGGCAACTTTTCACCGATCTACAGAACAGTGGTCGCACAGCAAAAACAGGGCCTTTTTCCGAGTGCCTGCGGAGAACTTCCGCCTCCAAAACGGGCCCCGAAATGACCTCGAATTAGAAAAATGAAGTCACCAAGGGCTTCGCCATCTCCCGCAGCATATAATGCCCTCTCGCCACACCGCGAAGGTTGTCTCAATCTAAGACAGTGCACTCTTGCACTTCTGGCTGTGCTACCTGCAGAGATTTGCTCCCAAACTCGAAAAAGGAAAGCAACACTAGTCCTCTTACCAGGACACTGCGAACTTGGTTTGCTTTCTTAAGCTCCTCACCACGAACAAGGCTCTGATACCATGTGAAGATAGTGGGAGAGAGAGAAGGAATCTCACTTGAGGCTTTCTCACAAGCACAATGGGGGAATACACACAAAGGTGGAGGCTGAAAACAGTTTTCCTCTTCTTAGTTGTGAAAGCCAAAAGAACTCTAGTACAAAGAAATAGAAGAACCCTATATGTGGGTCTCAAACCAAACTCAACTAACTAAGGTGGCATACTAACTGAGCCACGAACTAGTGTAGATAAGGATAGCTGTCATTCAGCTATTATTCATGGGCAGTGTACCAACCGCATCTGTAGCACAAGTCGGTGACATAAATGCACAACGGTCACCCTGGCATATCACGAGTGGAGCTCGATATCTCAACAAACACTTGGTTGGTGACAAAGACACAAGAGGAGTGCAAGAACACTTACACAAGATGGGTAGGATGCCATACTTGTAGCCCTAAGAGCGTGTGCATACAACTCAAGAAAGTGGTTCTACAACTTAGGAGGATGGTGTAGGAACCCAAGAGTCCTCCACAAATTATTCTCCGAAAGGCACCATGGATCCTTTTCAAGGTAGAGGGGGCAAGGTTCAAGGTCGATATTGCATCTTTTGGACACCCTCGGGACACCTGCATTGCCTAAGGGAGCATTTACAAGGGACAATAAGCTTAGTGGCCTCAAGTCCCATGATATACACAAGGTCTTACATGTATTGTACATGTTAGCTTGAAAGGATGTCCTCCTAATTCTAAAGGTTATAATTTCTATGATCCCTCTTCTAAGAAGGTGATAATCAGTCATGGGAGGGACATGGTCTATTGAGGATGCATAGGATACTGAGACAATGCTTACTGCCTTTCCTTTTCTATTTGATAATGATTCTACTTCTGATGGAATTACTACTCCTTCATTTGATGACATCACTACTACTCCATCTATAGAGCAATGTGTTGACAATATTGATTTGCATCCTCCCCACACACAGGCTTCTGATGATAGTGTTGATCTGACTATTGATTTTGAACATGGTTCTCCTCACGATTGTGTTGATGGCTTTGATATCATTGATCATGTGATAGTTTCTCATGAAGACCATGTTGAGAGGAAGAGAAAGAGTAGAGATACAAACATAAGAGTTGTGTTGAGAGCAAGAGAAAGAGGAGAGAGACAGACACAAGAGTTGCTCCCAAGGAAGTGATTCTATTCATAGATCATAAGCATATATATAGTTGAGGACTAGGCTTAGGTAGGGTGAGATATATATAGCTCTAATAGACCCTACTATTTATATATAGAAGCTATCCCTTCTACACAAAAGGGTCAATCGCAAGAGGCTAAGGAAGCTGAATATGATTCCTTAATCTCTAAAGGTACATGGGTTCTTACTAAATTACCTCTTGGTTGTACTCCTATCAAATGTAAGTGGGTTTATAAAACCAAAACCAAGGCCGATGGTTCTTTTGAAAAGTTTAAAGCTCATTTGATTGTAAAAGGATACTCACAAATTTCAAGAGTTGATTATCATGATACATTTTCATCCGTTATTCATAGTACAAGCATTTGGGTACTCTTGGCTTTTGCTTCTCAATTTTATTTTGAGATTCATCAAATGGATGTGAAAACTTATTTTCTTAATGGAGATCTTAAAGAGGAGATTTATATGGAGAAGCCATCAAGACCATCTTGTTCATTGCCTTCATCTTGCTCTCTATGGTGTAAAACAAGCTTTCTATTCCTAGAACATTAAAATTGATCAGTTTCTTACATCTCAAGGTTTCAACTCTTGTTTTTTGACCCCAACTTATATGTCAAACATGATGGTGTTGTTTTTTTCATCCTTGCTCTTTATGTGGATGACACCATACTTGTTTCCAACAATCTCAATTTCCTACAACATATTAAGAAAAATGGTTGATCTTGGATACATTCATTCATGTCTTGGTATTCAAGTTCAATGGTATCATCACAAGGGAATTCTGCTACCTAGACAAACAAAATTCATCCAAGACACAATTCAAAAGTTTAGCTTGATGAATGCTCACTCTACGAACACTCTTGAATCAACTCATTATGTTGTGTCTTCACATCAACCCTATGTCAATCTTGTTGGTTGCCTACATTTTGTCTAGTTAAACACTCGACCAGATATTCTTTTTACTACCAATTTTCTAGATCCACATCTAGCTGCTAACTCAATGTAACATTGGTCTATAGAAAAACGTGCTCTAAAGTATTTGAAAGGTGATGTGGACTTTGGATTAGTTTATCAACATGATCCAGAATCATCTTTCGTGAGATCTCTTAATTTTTTGGGATATACAAATGCAGATTTGGCAGCCTCTCACTTCTCTATGCAGTCTACAAGTGGTAATTGTTTCTTTATCAATGGTTGCTTGGTCTCTTGGGCAAGTAAGAAGTAGCATTGTGTTGTCATTTCTACCACAGAATCTAAGTATGTAGCTGCCTCTCTAGCAGATCGAGAATTGGTTTGGCTGCACCTATTGCCTCCAGATATTGGACATCCTCCTAAAGGACTTAGTGAGGATGCTTCACAGTGCTACGATCAAAACTTGGAGTTCTTGTAACCTCTCTCTTCCAAGATTAATACACCTATGGTTGACTTTCAACAATTGTATATAGATGCACATCTGCATTGCTGGCAGTCTATGATCAGCATTACATACTTGTAAATAATTGTACAAATGCATCACTTTAGCTCTATGATCAACTTTGTATACCTGTATATAGGAGCTTGGGTTTTTCCCTTGTGCTCCCCAAGGGGTTTTTTTCATCAATAGCTAGAGACCTTTGCTTGAGTGGGGGTGTTAGAGATATATATAGCTTGCTCTAACTTGAACTAGGTCTCACCTATATATGTGTGACTTGTGATCAATATGAATCGATCTTTGGGAGTCTATTTGGTGTGTCTATCATCTCTTCTTCTTCTTCCTCAACACTATCCACATAAGAGTTGGTCTTCCATCGCAAGCTTGTAGATTTAGCCCTCCTATGAGGTAGGATTTCTTGAATTTATAGAGCTCGGCTCCATCCAGACCTCATGGAGGAAGAAACATCTTGCAGCTACAATTTCGATAGCAGATTGGCTGAACCACTTGTCACAATTTGATCTCCGGACGCTGTGGACAATGTGGATGCTCGAGATGCTGTGTGAATGGTGTGGATTCCCGAAACCATAATGCTTCAAATCAACATAAGGAAAGGCAGCGCCGAGGATAATAAACAATTATTTGAGGTGAAAGCAAGGAAAGCAGCACTGTAAATATGGTAACGTTAGGAAAACAACGCTCGAGACAAAAAGCTATTTGGGGTGAAAGCAAGGAAAGCAGCGCCATAAATAAGGTTTTCGTGGAAAAGAAACGCTACAAATGGAGGTAGGGAAAAGCAAGCATGAGAATTGGATTCTGTAAGCATTGTTGAATATGGCAATGATGCATGTCTGATCATGATGATGCCCTAGCTGGCTACCAACATGTAAGCAAGAATATGGCAATCGGCAGACATCAGCGCTTACTCCTATAGTCTATGAGTGTCTCCCCTTTTGAAGCTAATTCACTGTTGTGCTGAAACGTGTGCTGAGTGTTCCAACAACAGTTACAGGGACAACCTCCAATGAGTTCTGTAGAAACTACAGAGTCGCATTCTTACGAATGAATCTATTGATCGAATGCTCGATTACAACAATATATAAGGTGTTGTGCATGACGGTTGATTGAAGGTGTGTCGTTTGACATCACCCGTTCGACTAAAGACTTTCGTCTTAGTTCCTATACTCTCCCATTTACAAGTAACTATAGAGTTATCTTATACAAATGATATAACAATGAGAAAATTTCTCCTGGATCAAGTTGGAACTTCATTACATAAAAGACTAAAAGCTATGTCCTCTTCTTTACTCGAGCTGGTGAAGACTTCTCTCGAACTTGTGCATTTTGTGCAAGATTTCGCCCCCTCAAGTGAAGAAGCTTCTTTGTTGTTTGTTCACTGGTTGTCGATTTTTGACAATTAGAACTTTCTGAATTATCTTCGGATTTTTCATAGCTTACTCGATCGTTGCCATCTTTCTCTTTGTCATTTTTATCGGTGCCTTTGTCTTGGTAACCTTGGTCTCGGGCATGTGCCGCCGCATGTCCATCTTCATCTTCATTGCCGTCTTCAACATGATCTGGATCATTGCCATCAACGTGCTCTTCCCAAGGATCTCTGTCTTCATCATTTTTTGTATTGCCTTCTTTACGATTAACTTGTGCATCTCCATCATCTTTTAGTGCAAATTTGTTTGCATGAGCGTGGCCTGCATTATACGTTATTGTGGGGACGTTGCCTCTCTCACCCGGATGAAATGGGGCTTGGATCGACATGCACAGATAAAGACACGTCTTCATCTTGAAGACGTGTCTTTATCTGGGCACGATGTGGGGATTAACTACATCGTCAAATAGAATTTTGCATCGAATCAATTGACGCACAAAACATTCGAGATGTCATAGGGTTGCAAATTTATCCAGGTCTGCATAACGAGGTCGTTCAGGAATTAGATTTTGCTATAGCCTTGTTGCTGCATTTGGATCGCCGTCTTTTGTATCTGGATGTTGGGGATCACTGCTTTTGATTTCATTGGGCTCCAATTTGCAACCATAGACGCACTTGATAGACGCACAAAATAGCGAGCGTGTCTATAGGCATTGCTTGAATAGAGAAATTACGAGCATGTCTAATAGCGTGTCTAATAGATTGGTTATTTGCACGTGTGACACGTCTATTAGCGCGTCTAAATTGAGAAAATACGGGCCCGTCTAATACTATGTCTACCAGAGCATCTTTTTGCACGTGAATTAGTGCATCTACATTAAAAGTTAGAAGCGTATTTAGACGCAAAACAGAGAATACAGAAAGTGAGATTTTGGTGTACATCATTGCTTTCCAAACATTGCCCATGATTACCAAAGCACATAATTTTAACAAAAACATCAATGCTTTTTTGCAAGCCCACATATACAAGAATTAAGTGACGTGAGGAGAATGAGACAATATGTAAAATAGTTTTGCCAATATCAATGATGGGCTACGGTTCAATCTTATCCTCAATGAGATCAACCCTTGCCAAACTATCCACTTTAAAATCCAAACAAGTGTTTAGATCTACAAATACATTCAACCCACTACTACTTGTGCTACTCATGTGCTCATCGAAATCAACATCACCAATGGTAAGCTCGTCCTCATGGGTAATGACCTTAATATTTATATCTCCTATCTCATGATCATCCAACTCTCTCGTATCACAGTTATCATCACCTCCATGGCCATGATCATCCTCCATATGCTCTATATTAGTAAATATATCATACATCACTTTGGAACGTGGCATAATAAATATAACATGCCACCATCTATTATTATCCACCATTGGTTGATAGGCAACTTAATTCAAACACAAATACAATCATGTTATTTTTCTGACATCGAAGGTATCAAATATTTAAAAGCGAGTATTTTTATATGTGTGCACAATACCTATTCACATTGTTGCGATAGTACTAGTGTGTCCTTCCTACTTTGCCAAAACTTTGTAGAGTCAATAGTTACAAAGCCACTTGCATGGCATTTGATTGTTGATTTAGGGCCTCTTTCCACCACGTCCTTAAACCACTTTACATCCAAAACATACACAAAGAAGTGTCGAAAGTCAAGCTTAATAATATCTTGGATTACGCCACAATAATCATCCATGGCTCTATTGGCTTCCTCAAAGCTGGCAATGATGCCGCAATCTTGTGTGTTTCTCTTATTATCAATCCGTTGTGTTCGAAAATGCTTGCCCTCACACCATATACCATTGAACATAGTGCATTATACTAAGAAAAAATCAATTAAATAAGCAATCTAAATTATTAAAAGCTCCTAACATATGCATAACATTCTATATACCGACCTTGCTCATGCATCCCCTAGCATACTCCCATTCTTCCATTGTGATATGCATGCCCTCGTCTTTCTCTACTTTCTCCATTTCGTCAAGTAGTCAATCCACGTAAATATCCTTTGGAAGTTCTCTTAGATACTAAGGATATGGTACACGAGATCCGTGGTGTATACGAAAAAGGGCCGTTTCTTCTTGTCTTCTTGCCTTTGCATCCTCATATCTTGTCACCCATCTTTTCATCACATCATCACTATTAAGCACGCAATAGAGGTTGATATTATTAAGCAACTTTGTGTCTATTACTTTGTTGCATCCTTTTCCTTGATGCATAATAGAGGTCATCCTTAGGTTTTCATCATCTCTCCATAGTCGTGGAAGAGATCTATCCACATCAACAAGAAACTCAGAAATATATACAAGTGAGTCTTGTACCAATCAACCCTCGGCCATGCTACCTTCAGGTCTTACATTTTTTCTCACGAAGCCCTTCAAGGACTTCATGAAGCTCTCAAGGAAGAACAACCATTGTGCATGTATAGTACCACATATAGCAATATCATCCACCAAATGCACTATAAGATGTAGTTGGCTTGTGAGAATAGAATGTGGAAATGTCTCCTTTACTAAACAAACCACCTCCACTGACATAACTCGAGCATTCTCAAGTGTGGTGGGATCTATTTTCTTTGAGCTCACATACCTAGAAATGAAAAAGTATACCATATTAGCAATATGAACACCTTGCATGCAGTATTGATACGCATTATATTTTGTATCATGTAAAGTACCTCATAAGCTCACCCATCTTGTAAATACAATCCTTCATGTTCTTCGAGTAGGTAGTATGAACTGAATCCACGAGGAGGTGGTTGATTAGTTGCTTATAATTATTCACTCAAAAATTTGAAAGGAAAAAAATATTATGCACATAAAATACTTACTTGGAGCATCTTGTGCCAATTATGAGATTTCAAGCCTTATAATTGCTCTAGACCTCTTTTCTTGCTCTTTATAAAGGCCCCCTTCAGACATCTCATGCATCCAGTCTTCCCAAATGGTACATGCCACATTCTTGAAGATATGCATGGGATCAAGCAGGTGATTGATCTTGAGGTGGGACCAATATGGTAAACAATAAAAGATGGAGTATCTAAACAAAAGCTGGTGTTAGCGGGCAATCTTTATTTCCAGCCAATATAGCACACAATAGTTACAAACCTTACCGACTCGTGCTAAGTGATCGAGGAGTCATGGAACTGTCCCAACTTCTCATCCAATCTCTCGCAGTGAGTGATTGTAAGAGGACTTCATTCCAAGGGGCAACATATCTAGGATGATTAGGTGGGAGAAATCGATGGTGATTCTTATAGATGACCTTATTCAATGCATCTGCCCGTGAGGCAACTAGCAAAGGATCACAAATAGGACATGCATGGTAACCCGATGTAGTGAGACTTCAACAATAGACGCAATTAAGAGTTGAAGGTGGGTTCAAGGTGCCACATCGGTTGCCTACTCATAATTAAAAGTGCAATGCTTATCTGATCACTCGCCATAGCTTGGGAAGTCATGCATCGTCCACATCAAGACTGCTTTGCAGTTGAAATCCCATGAGAGGGAGGCCTACTCACATCATGCACCTCGATACCTCTCCAAAGTATCTCTAGCTTGTCAATCAAAGGCTCCAAATAAACATCAGGACTTTTGACTTTATGTTTCCCTGCAATTAGAAGGGACAACATAACATGTCCTTTCTTAATAGCGATAGAGGGTGGAAGGTTATAATTCACCAGTATCACTGGCCATACACTATAAAAGGTGATTTTGAGACTAAATGGATTCACACCGTCCATACCCAATCCAAGTCTCAAGCTCCTAGGTTCTTCCTTGAAGCTTGGCCATGTATCTTCAATATGCTTCCACGCAAGAGTATCTACGGGAGTTCTCCACTTGCCATCGGTTGATCGATCGGAAGAATGCCATGACATGAGCTCTGCAATGGATTTGCACTTGAACATATGTTGGATGTGAGGGATTATGGGAAAATGTCGCAGAACCTTACGAGGCACGTCCAAAGTTATGAGATCTACTCTATATCATGCCTTTCCACAATTAGGACACTCTCTTGCATCCTTATATAGTCCACGAAACAAAACGCAATCATTGACGGATGCATGGATGCACTTGTAATCTATTCCTCCAAGAGAGGTCACATGTTGCCTTGCCATATCTCTTGAGGTCAGTAATTTATTCTCCCTTGGAAGCATTTTACACAATAGCCTACACGTGAAGACCATAAATGAGGAAAAGCATTCGAGTAATTGACCCACTAGCATAATTCACCATGTTTGCAAAATAGACTTTAAAGCTTACTTGAGTAATGCATTCAAACTTGCATTGCTCCATCCATAGATGGTTTGCAAGTTTAGTAACTCAAGAGAATGTGTACGGCTCCTCAAACAATGGAGTCGATGCTGTGGTAAAAAGATCGTCCTGCTCCATGCTATCACCCCTCCCTTCGGATTGATGGACATATAAATCTCGCACCATATCTTCAAACACCTCCTCCTCCACGGCTTCATGAGGTAATGGCGGAGGGCTACTATCACCATCACTCCATGCATCCGTAATGGTCCCTCTAGAAGATCCCACCTCATATCACTGACGCTTCGCCTCCTCACGACGAGCACAGGGCAACATATGCGGGTGTGGCACTGCATCCTGTATCACATTAAAACGTGATCATAACTCAAACATATGAACACCCATAGGTATCTCAATCAACCTTAACTCTTGAACACTTATCAAGTTTACGGTCGCATCCCATTCTCCATACTTGTAGATGTGATTGAGTGTAATTTGCATGCACGATACATGTTTCCTCGACATCGATCACACATACATTTGATTTTTTGCTCCAACCATTGCGAACGAAGGGATTCATCCTCACTGGAGCTACTTGTTGAAGATGAAGACATCCTACAAACAAACAACCCAAAAAAATTGCTTTTCTTCAAATATTTAATCTTAAAACTCTATGGTGCATCTAAAGCATGTCTAAAACCGTGTCTGTCTATTCTATGGTATGCGTTTATAGGCACATCTAAAACCGCGTCTGCTCTGTGTATTTAGACACGCAATTACACGCGTATTTAGATACGTGTATAGACGTGCCATTAGACGCATTTATAGATGCGGTCTTCAAATCTACTTTTAGTGGGCTTGGTTAGCTTTACGCGGCTTGCTTGCTTTGCTATTAACACATCCACAATCCGATACTTATCTCCGGGCACTCATACTTACTTCCAGGCTTACACAATCATCTCCAAGCACACACGAGAAGAGAGTGAACAAGGAAGAGAAGCAACTTTGAAGAAGGATAAGAAGCTTCCATACCTCTATCCAAGGTAAGTCTCTTTACGGTTGATTTTCTTTGAAAGTTACACTCTTTGGATTCGTTCTTTGTCATATCTAAGAAACAAATGATTTTGGTATCAGTGTAATGCTTTTGTATCGGGCGCATGTCCTTTTCAACTTTTTAGAATAGTCCATCTATTGGAGTGCGTCTATGGACGTGTCTCAAAGTGCGTCTAAAACCGCATCTATTGGCACGTCTATAGACGCGTCTACTCTATCTTCAAAAACAGATAGCCGTGTCTATAAACGCACTGTTATACGTGAAAATAGACATGCTTCTCGGACGTGTTTATAGACGCGCTCTGAAAGTTTTAGACCCTACCCTTCCCTTTCCTTCCCTTTCCTTTCCTTTCCTTTCTATTTCCTCTTCCCTTTCCCTTTCCCTTTCCACTTCCACTTCCAAGAAAAGGATTTGCCTCTCTTTTCATCTCTCTTTTCCTATATTTGCCTCTCTTTCCTTCTCTCTTTTATCCTCTCTTTCCCTCTCTTTTTGTGGTAATTTTTCTGTCTCTTTTTCTCTTCTCAGTTCATCAGTAATCTTCTTTTTTTCTTTTTTCCAGTTCATCATGTGGCCAAGAAGCTCTTCAGGCTCACTTGATCTTCGGGAGACCATCTTTGAAGACCTATATAACCTTTTAGGGCACCCTCCTAGTCCTGGGGAGTTATACGACTACATGATGGGTACTCTAAATACCCCCCAGAAGTCGGTACTACAAACTCAAAACCACCCCAGCCCCACACCAACTGAGATTACCCCAACAGAGTCAACATAGCCCAGCTGGCTACACAGCCGAGCCCCTTTCCCCATGCCGTCAGGAGGTCCTTCTATCTTACAGAGCCGTCGACATACTCCTTGCAGTCGAGACTTGGTTCTCCAGCTATGAGTGGTCCACGTAGTCTCGTGTAGTCTCCAGCTACGAGTGGCTAGCATACTAGCTCGACATGAAATGGTAGCAGGCATATAGAGAGCGGTGGGGGATGCATGGCACAGTGCTTTGGGAGGGGTGCTGGTGGGGATGAGGATGATTCAGATAATTTAGACGTGCCTCCAGGTGATGGTACGATCTTCTATGACATCACTCAAACAAGAGGCATCTTGATGGATGCATGAGGGAAGGACATCATGGCCTTCATGCGCTCTATAATTGCTAACAATTACAGAGATTGCTTTATCCACTACAAAGACCAGCCAAAGAGATTGGCTGATGAGATCCTCGCTACTGTTCGCTCTAGGTATCCTAACCCCCCCAATCTTCAGTTCATAGATAAATGGGCCAAGTCAAAGATTGTTACGATACTTGGCAATAAAAGATCTTCAATTAAGAGCCAGGCACTAGCGGAGCTTGCCAGGCTTGAGGGAGGTCAACCACCAAGAGGCCCACCCCACACCGCTCACAAGCGTGAGTGGAAGAAAGCAATGAAGTCAGCGAGGAAGGAACCCAGTATGCAGCACGTGGAGGCATAAAGGATCCAAATGGAGCAATATCGAAGCGTGCATTTTGAGGCAGGGGTTGTTGAATCATGGGAGGCCCAATTTGTAAGTATCAATCTCAAATTATATTGTTTATGTAGTTTATTAGGAGGTTGTTTCTTTGTACTAACCCCTCCGCAAATTGTGTCATCTTGCAGCTTGATATCGTGGGCAGATACCGTACTACTGTCGAGATAGCCTACCACCACCACCATCGTAGAGGAGATACATGGAAGCACTTTTATAATGATGGGTTGATTACTGAGGAGCAGTATATCCGAGCTACTGGAGCGTCTCCCGAGGTATTTGAAAGTAATTGAATAATGTCAATATTATAAGTAAAGATTTAATTTTTTATACATTGATATATGTTGTCCCTTGTTTACAGGCCCCTGCACAAGAAGACAAGGAAGAAGACAAGGAAGGAGGCAAAGAAGGGAGCACAGAAGGAAGCGTAGAAGGGAGCGAGGATGTGGAGAACTTAGATTAGTCGTATAAGAAGTGCTAGCTACTCTTTTTTGTACTTAAAGCCACTGGCTTGGCTTCGTGCCTCTTGTATATACACTCCTCTTATTTTTGGTACTTGAAGCCACAAGACGTGGCTTAGGTTCATGCTATATATACATACAAGCACTTTTTGAGATTTTAATTTTATTGTGCAACGTTCTATTAATTAATGCCTTGTGAACTAAATGTTTTGGAGTTGTAATGTTTTATTTGGAATTGTAATTGTCGACTATAGACGTGCTTGCAAGAGTGCTAATTAAAATCTGGTTGGCTCTAAGAATTGAATTACACAATGTGAAAATGGGATTCCTGTAACTATATAGCATACACAACATACATAGCATTCTATAAATTTAAGAAATATTATGTAGCACGTCTATCAAACCGTCTATAAACGCATCTATATATGCGTCTGTCTGTTCGACGAGCATCTATTTGCGCGTCTATAGAAGCGTCTATAAGATCATTTATAAATGCGTCTATACATGCGTTTAATGATGCATCTGTTTGTTTTTTAAATTTTCTAGCAAAGCATCTATTTACGTGTCTATAGGCGCATCTATACGCATGTCTGTCTGCTATATAGATGCACTATTAGATGCGGGTCTCTAGACGCGCAAATAGACATGCAGATAGACGCATCCATGAGTTTTTTTTTAGTTGAGTAAACACGTTTGTGTGCACGTCTATAGGTGCTTTGTCTTGTTGTGATGGATTATTACTGAGTCCTTGTTTGGATGTGATACATATTTCTTTGGCTTTCACAATGAGCACATATGGATTACTTATTCAGTACGTACTCAATTGGATATGGCACATATGGATTACTTATTAAGTACTCATTTGAGAGTGACACATACCTATATGGATTTCACAATGAACATATATGGATTACTTATTAAGTACTCATTTGGACGTGACACATACTTATATGGCTTTCACAATGAACACATATGGATTACTTATTGATTACTCGTTTCGACATGGCACTTATGGATTACTTATTGCATACTTGTTTGGACGTGGCAAGGTTCAAGGTCTTTAAGGTGACAATATTTATGGGTTATTTATTAAGTTCTCATTTGGACATGGCACATATGGATTACTATTGAGTACTTGTTTGGACGTGATCACCATTCCCTGATGTCCATTTTCTTGATTACTTCTAGATATTCTTTGTAATCTCAGATGCTCGTCTTCCTGGTTGTTCGGTACTTTCGAATGCGAAGAGATTGTTATTTCATTCCCACTATGATTACGTAAGCTGCGTCTAATCTACACAAGCCTATGATTATGTAAGTTGTGTCTAATCCACACTATGATTATGTAAGTTGTGTCTAATCCACACTAGCTTGCCTCTGGTGAAACATGCATGGCTTATTTCATTCGGGCCTATGATTATGTAAGTTGTGTCTAATCCACACTAGCTTGCCTCTGGTCAAACATGCATGGCTTATGCTCGTTGTATTTCTGGTTGTTTGATACTTCCGGTTGCCCAATTGTTCGATACTTCCAGCTTCCCAAGTGTTCGGTACTTTCGGATGCCCGGATGCTCGTTGTGTTTCTAGATAATTAGTTCTTGATTTGTAGGATCTTTATGGGGCTTCCTATTGTTTGCTATGGCTTTCTAATACTACACGAGGGATATTTTAGCCCTGGCTTTATGGACATCTCAAATCACCCCTGCATACTCATCTTTGGAGTGACCGAAGCAATTTCCTTAAACGTTCATCCTTGGTACAATAAAAACGAATACTTGAATATTTATTGTGTTCAAATACACTGCATGAAATTAGTCATTTTAGGTGGAGGAATTGTGCAAAATATGAAGGCATGATTATAAAGGTTTGAGGAGGTTTGACTTGGAGACGACAAGCTCTCTTATTCAGATCAAGAGCTCAAACATCGAACTTGAAGATCTCAAGCTCTGATTATGCATCATCACTATGTCAGATGAAGATCTCAAACATCGAACTTGAAGATCTCAAGCCCTGATTATGCATCATCACCATGTCAAACAAGTGGACATTTTCAGGCAGAGTTTTCCATTTTCTAAACATACTTTGCACTGTATCATGCACCAAACATAGCACCTATACTTTGCACTGAACTATGGACAAGTGCCTGTCTTATGCCTTTGTACTATCCACATGCAATTTGCTTTGTATCATCCAATATAAGAATGTATCATTGAAATTGGCATATGGCCATTCTTTGTATATATATATTCACATAGATATATATAGTGGCTCGAGTTTATCCCTTGTATTCCCCAAAGGATTTTTCATCCATAGCTAGAGGGCCTAGTTTGAGTGGGGGTGTTAGAGCTATATATAGCTTGCCCTAACTTAGCCTAGTCTTCAACTATCTATATGCCTATGATCAATGAATAGAAGCATTTCCTTGGGAGCAACTCTTGTGTCTGTCTCTCTCCTCTTTCTCTTTCTCTTAACACAATCCTTATGTCCATCTCTCTTCTCTTTCTCTTCCTCTCAATGTGAGCTACATCTCTCTATACTCTCCCCTTGTAGCAAAGGGAGATCGAGATGGAGATGAAAGTGGCCTTTGAAGAAATCCCTTCAAAAACTATAGTAGGTAATGAAAATAAAGATGATTGTTACATGAAGTACAACTAAATTGAGGGGCTCAAGGTGAATGATAAGAGTCACAAACCTTCAAAGCTCCTTCTCTATATCTTGTTAGAGCTTGAAATGCCCTATGGCTCTATAAAATAATTTCATAGATGTTAAGAAATTTAAAAATATTGAAGAAATCTATCAAATTTAATTAGTGAGGAGAACAACTAGATTGCCACTTGTCAAGCCTAATGGATTTGCAACATTCACTAAGGTAATGTTGGAGAATTCTATAGCTCCTTGCACTTTGCCTCCTAAAAATATCAACAAATCATTTTTACCTTCTCTTTGGGCCCTTCATGCAGTCATATTCTTACATTAAAAGAGGTGAGATAGATGTAAGAGAGCACTAGTGAAATATTAAGGTGAAGTAGTTGTATGTAAATACCTAGATAGTTGAAGGCCTACATGTTTCATCAATGACTAGCCAATTGAGGGATGTCATGAAGTCATAATCTTGTTGCATGCCTTAAATTGAATGGCTTGCAAAAGTGGTCTTCAAAACGTTATATATATATATATATTCTATGACAAGACTTCATCCTAGGTCTACATAAACTTGCCTATAATACACCATATTAGGTATATAAGGCATTGTCTTTTAATATAAAAGGTATTTGTGCAATCATGCAAAGATATTCTATGGCTTTGGACATACTCACTCCCTTGGTGGAAAGATATGTACTAGGAAATACTCCTTAATAGCTCAATAAGGTAAAGCTACACTAGATTTTACATTACATGAGAGTACAAAATCAAGACTCAAGATATCCTTGGGAATTGTGATGTAGTTCATGGATAGTAAAAAACAATTAATTCTACCTTCTAAAATGTACTTGGATGGTCTAAATAGGGATGACCAAAAGGTCAATCAAAGTCTAAAGCTCAACCCAACTAGGGCCAACAAGCTATTAGGTGTTGCAACTGAACAACTATAAAAACACTTTAGCCCACTTGTAATAATAGGAGATGGTGACTAAAGTATACCCTAAAAGTGAAACTTGGTGGCCCAAATCCAAGAAGCTAGCCTATTACGGTCAAATGAATAGGGTAAGTCAATGATGCTTAAAAGGTTGGCTGTTATGGCACACTCATATAGAAAAGAATCTTTAAGCCATGGACTTTAATCATTCTAAAGAAGAAGCTTACAACACAAAGGAAAAAGGGAGTACTCAATTTATAGTTACAAGTAAACCTCCTCATCGATGACACAAGGAGCCTAGAATGGAGGCAATAAAACCTCATTGATGATGTAATATGTTTGGATAAATAGTGGGAGCCTTCAATAGAGCCTGCTACTTAAGAAAAAGCTGATAGCTGAGGTTAAACATAGTTGCCAGAAGGCTACTATTTAAGCTCTTAGAAAGCTACTAGGCATAAGAAATGGTTATACATGTGTGCTGTGTATTAGCCACATAATAGATGCATATAAGAAACGAGGAGATCTAAGAGCCATTCACAACCACTTACCCGAATGAGAATTTTTAAACGTTGTGTATGAACGTTCGAAAACAAAAAGAAGCTTTCTAACACCCAGTTTTCCAACACAAACAACTGTTAAACAAGAACGCGGAGAATGTGAAACTTTCTCTAGTTATGGCATCATGTTTGCAGGAGCTGGTACCTGGTAAGAGCAGTAGTGTCTTGGCAAATTCGGAGATAAACATCGTCGCTTCTTGACCTATAGCTCCCTTCCGACTGAGTGCCCAAGTTACAGTCAAACACGTAGCATGTGTGAGCAATCAAGTAGTGAGTCTTAGACAGGTGTACGCAGAACAAGATCTTACAAGTTACAGTGGTTCTGTGTTTTAAGAATCTAGTAAATTGAGTAAGACGTGTAGTGTACCGTGACCATTGCAAGCCGCTCCCGAGCATGTCAATCACGTAGTCAAATAATCTGTACATGCCCTTACAAGGGATAAGAAAGTTAGAAAGCAAGGCCTCTTGTTTTTTTTAGTACCTAGGTCAAGATTTCCTAAGCAAGGCGAGGATAAAGTTCTTGATATAACAGGATTTGGTGATCGAGCCGTCAACGCTCCTTGATCGCATAGAGTCTAGACGCAAATCTAGAGATCGGGTAGTCCACCTAGTTCGAAGGAGGGGTACAATGGCAGCTTCAGGTGATCCGTTCTTGGCGCGGAAACTTAAGTCTGTTCCAGTTTCTCTAATTCTCGAGTCAAATTCCAGAGAAAGCAACAAATTTGCAACCGAAGATGAGACTTTTCATCCAGACAAAAGCAACCCAAAGTCCCAGCTGATGTGAAAAGAATTGAGTTTTATTATTGAGAGAGACAAGCACGGCCTGAAGAAGGCCCCTTATAAGGTCAAAGGTATTCATGTGTAAGTTCAAATAACATTACCAGTTCAGCCATCCGTCAAAGATACGTATAGCTAAATTTCTGTATGTTCTCAGGGCTCAGGCGAGTGGAGAACTCTTTCCTGGCCGTGAGCTGGTTCGGTGAGAACCGGCAGCAGATTTGTCTTTCAACACCTAATCTGCAGGCAGTTCAGTGTTTGGAACCAAACGAAGCCTACGGCACGTCCAAGTCGCCTTACTTCCTCTCTAAGTAAACCGTTATTTACTAAAATAATTGAAGTAATGAGCATCAGCAGCGCCCACGTAATGCACGTCCCGTGTGGGTGAAATTGGCACACAACCTTCACCTGGGTCCTCCATTGCATCCGCGACCCCCCTCACAGGTGCGCTCCCTCCAGTCGGGAGAAAGGAAATGAGCTCCACTGTCAGTTGTAGCAGCTCACCTTTGAAAAACAGCAGAATACTACACTCGGAAGTACCACATGGAAGCCAACTCGTGCAAAAATTTGGGTGCCTGTAGACAAATTGTGTTACTTTACAAGCTGTACAGAATTAACTGATTGATTGCTCTTGTAGTTGCTCACACGAAAATTATGAGCCATAATGCCAAAGATCTGCAACCGAGAATCCATTCGGTTCCTCCTCGTCCCCTAAATAGAGTTGAGGTTCGTCAAGCCGAGGGGGTGTCAACAACATCGCTTGAGCCATGCTTGATATCTCGTTCGGCATGTCGAAAACCAGAACTTCGTCCAGAAAATCGTCGCCATTCCTCAGTGCTTCCGTAAGTGAGGTGTGGTTGTTTCCAACTGCCACTACCGGTACTGCCTTCTCCACCTGATCATCTGAACGGTCAAGAACTCTCAGAGGCTCTGCGGACGAAGTATCATGGTCTTCCGCCTCCGAGACCATAGAACTATCGCCGCTGGAGTGACTCTTCTTCCCGGCAAAAGAACAGCTGGAATCAACCCTCCTCTTCCGCCCAAGAGGACTGCTCTCGTAAGATCCGTCTACAGCACTGAGTTGGGTAGCTCCTGCGGCCAAGAGTACCTGTGACGACTTCTGAGTGGAGGTTGTGCTGTATGATGCGGCAGCCGCTGCCGCTGCAGCTGCAGCTTGAATGCTTTTAGGTGAGAGGTCCAATGGACGAGGAACGCTAGAAAAAGTATCCGGAAAATTCAGCACTGCAGCCTCACCCTTGAGGCTAAAAGCAGCAACATCATATGCCCTTGCCGCCATTTCCGGGGTTGGAAACGATCCCAACCATATCCGAGTCTTCTTCTTTGGCTCTCTGATTTCGGAAACCCACTTACCCCAGCTCCTGCGCCTAACTCCTCGATATGCCGGGCACTGGGCATCCGCGATTTGCTTGCTGTTTATCTCACCGTCGCCGGGACTGGCTTCAACGCTCTCCTTTTGCTTGAAGAAATTCAGAGAATGCTGCAACATATCATCTCCGTCGTATCCCAGCTGCTTCACTTGGAGCTCCAAGCCAAGGCCTTCTGCATGCTTCCGGACTGGTGCATAGGACCCTACATGTATGCATTCTGCATCAGCTTCCTTGAGAGGACAGCAGTGGAAGTTGCGATTAACTGATACCGTCGACTCTGAGTCCATGGATGGGCGAGAGGCAACCTTGCCATACGTAGGTGGCAGCAGGCTGGTAGGAGCGAGGACTGGTGCATTCCCCCAGCGACGAGCAGAAGCGCACGGATCGTGGCCTTCGGGTTTGGAGCTCTAAGGTTCTCATTAGAAAAGCTACAGCCGTTTCTGAGAGGCCTTGTGGACGGCCCGGGCGCAGAGGGTGCAAGGTCGGACAGGGGAGGGGGTGCTTCCAGCCTCCAGGGATTGCGCAGAATGCGATAGAGACGGCTCTTCTACCATGGGAAGATTATCCACTGCTGACGCATGGCCGAGTGTGGCCCAAGGAGTGCCAAGGAGGCCCCCGCCGTCTAGAGACGTGAGGACACAGCTACAATGCTCTTCGCCTTTAATATGAAGAGTGGCACGCTGTATATTTCCTAAAAAGAACCCAGCACCACCTTGAAACCTCCTGTAAATAAGAGCTTCTTGCTTCACTGGAGCTCTTAGGTCAACCTTTTCTCGGCAAAACTTGGCTTGCGTAAACCATGGGCCCTCGCAAAAGGCGTAATAAGCTTGAATTCTCATCTAGTGGAGCCAAACTCGTACGCTGAACCGGAAAGGACTTGACACTTGCAGGTTTTCTTGGCTATGATAAGCAGCTGATGCCATGGACGAACCCAGAAGTCACGGCACCGCAGCGAGCACCTGAAGGGTGGAGAGAATGAAGGCTGTGGTAGAGGACAGCGAATGCGAAAGAGCTACCTGGGTGCTCAGTGCTCACACGGGACTGCGGAAAGAGCAGATGAAGGATGGGAAGGCGGCTCATGAAGAAGGTGAACGAAATCAGAGGGATGAAAGCCCGCAGGTGCTTGGCAGGGAGCGGTTGAATTATGGTTTACGTGATGGTCGGTGGATCAAATTGATTCTATTGGAGAGCTAATAATCCATAGATACGATCAATCGTTTGATTTTGAAGCTTGCTAGGAGAGGATGGAGCCTGGAGGATTGAAACGACCGCAAGCTTCACTCCAGCTGAGCAATGAGGGTCCGGTAGCCTCCGTGGGCCCGTCAGATAAAAGGTAGGGGGCGCGGGCAGGACACGCCCATTCCATCTTGGACTGGATGCGTACAAATTGAACTATTGGTCTTCACAACAACAGTTGCAGCAATAGCACCCACGAGCCCAACAGCAAGAGAGCGCGATTCTGTCCGTTGTGGTCCAATAAGATAAACAGGTGAAATACTCAGATAGAGGATGAAACGATGCTTGCAATCACGTATGTGATTATTCATGATCATACTCTCCGTGTAAAATAGAGCTAGACAATTGTGCTGCTTTGTGCACACCAGCAGTCGCCCCCAGGCCCCCCATAGTATTTGCCGTGACGATTGGGAAGTGATGCTTTTATGGGACATTCATGCACAGTTGAATTTTTGCTTGTGTTGAAGCCTGGCAGAGTTCTCAAGCAATTGGCGAAAAAACAAAGCGAAGGGGAGTCCGGCAGTACTTAATAATATGACGATAAAGGTCCAAAGGACAAACGGAGGGTGAGAGTCTCGGTTCGTGGCAAGTTGTGGGTGATCCTCGGGGATGGGTACGAAAATGATGACGGGAACTGCAGAGTTTCGCATTATCGAGGGGCCATATCCCAGATATCTAGTGTGACCGAGGAAGAAGGTGGCAGGCTGGCACTGATTGATTGTAGGCAAAGGGCAAGCAAGCAAGCACTCTTTGGTTGAAGTTGTTGGGGTGGCCACTGGCCAGCAGCAGCCAGGGAGCAGCATTGGAATTCGCGGAGCTTGTTAGTGAACTGTGAGTGGACGACGCAGCAAGTAGCTGCTGCGGAGGGTGATCACGTCCCGAGTCTATGGTCATTTCTGTTTGTGAGTGTGCACTCTAAGTATGTGAGTGTAGACCAAAAAAAGTGTGTCGTGACTCTTGTGTGTGAGTGTTTCTATTAAAGAACATACAAAAACTCCCTATTTTGTAAGAATGGAAATCATAGCCTAAGAGCCAGTGGACACACGACCAGCTCAGCGCAGCAGGTCGCGATGCAGTTTGAGTATTGAGGGAGAACATATGAGCACCCAGAGCTCCATTTCGCACCTCCATCTTTTGAGTTGCGGGTTTGGCCACCAGTGTTCAACTCCAAGCTGACCTAAAGCAGTCAGTGGCCTTTCCAACATCACCTTTGTAGACGGGAGCAGAGGGAAGGCAAAGCAGAGCAAAGGGGAGGCAGAGGGAAGCTCACTTGTACTACAGACTAGTAGCCGCTGGTAAGAACAGGACAAGCTTTAGAAACGATCAATCGTGGGAACAGGAGGGCTCATCTTTCGAGACTTTTGTAGCGCCTCCAAGTCTTGCTCAAGCTGCGCACAACCCAGCCTGTGCATGTGCACTAAGCCTAAGAAACCCTATTTGGTGATAATGGAATTCGTAGCCTAAGAAAGGAAGTGGAAACCTTTTGAAATTCGCATCATAAGAGGCCGTCCCCATGCTCATTAATATTCGCCTTCGAAGGCTGGTGGCACAACTATGAGGATTGTCTACATATGAAGCACCACTATCCATACAACCCTCCACATATGAAGGGCCACTATCCATACAACCCTCCATTGACAACATTTTAGGGTGCCCGTCATACCTCCTACCCAAGACATGACCTACACATGTCTTTGCCTACCACCATCAATTGACAATTCTCCATCCAAACTTCAAAATTTGACTAGGGGGCTCGCTCGTAGGCATTGATTGTAGCCGGGCTAACATTGGACAACATCGAGTGGCACCATCTGACCACCTCTTGCGAGATGTAGGTGCATCACTGCTTGCCATGCTAGGGGTACAACATCTAAGGGCATGGTCCCTGACTTCTCAATTCACTGCAACATGGTTCAAGGGAAGTAGTTCATCTCACAAAGGGAAGTACAACTCTTCATTGAGAGGAGAGGTTCTCTTGGAGAACCATCTTCTCTTTGTAATAAATGCTCTTCTAGCCAATTGGATGGCCTCTTAGAGCTCCTTAACTCAATTATATTCACCTGCTACACCAACAATACAATCGATGGGATAAATCTCTTACGTGCAAACCAAGCTTGAGAGTACTTTTGGTGTGAACCAAAGACCTAGAAGCAAATGTAGCAAATAGGAGATTGAAATAATCCCTGGATAGGCAACACAACGAATAAGGACATATTGAATCCCATAATACAAGTAATAGACTTACACAAACTTAAGAGTAATATCAATTGTATGATGCTTTTGAGGCCTCTCAATTTTGAAGGGTAGCTTAGAATGTCATTTTGAAGGGTAATTTACAAGTCTTCTTTTTAGTTAGGCTCATCTTGAGGGGCACTACGACAAATTTTTTGAATGTTGCACTTCTTTTTTAAGGTTGATTTCTGTCTTGCCCTTCTAGGAAAGACAAACCCCCTTTGAAGGTTGTTGCAGGCTTCAAATTTAGGCAATGATGCTTTTGGTCTCCCAAGGACGAACCTTGTGCAATCTAAGTTTGGTGTACTATGTGCTAAGAGCTAATTGATATTGGTCACATTTGACATGGCAATTAACTTACTTTTATGTAACAGAACTCTAAACACTTACACTTTTCAAGTTTCCATGTGTGTTCGCTTGTGTAGCAAATGGGTGTTTCGTCTACATTCTTAGCAACCGTGGGCCATCATTGCTCGGTATCTTATGCAGTCTAGTGGAGTTTTGGGATTTAGGGGTTACTTGTAAAAACTGCTTTTTTGTCCCTTTCCAATTAAATTTCGGTGTCGAATCTTCTTTCTAACTTAATTGGGGTCTAGAAGCATGGTCTGTGCAATTGTAAGTGGAAGGGTACTACTACACTCAGAGGTGACTCATCTCTCTCTCGTAGCTTATGGTTCAATCGCTTTTCGTTTACAACTAGAGTGCCACCTATGCTTTTATCGAAGCTATGCTTTCATATTAATATAAAATCTTGGTAAAAATTTTCAAGGCCATTAGTAAAGTCTATTGGTAGAATGCAGTAGTTTTTTATATATTTTCATTTGAATTTTAAAGGAAAAAATGTAAATCCTGGCGAAACTTTAAAACTTTCATTTTGTGTCCTTCGTTTTAAGTAGAGTTTTGCGCTATGCTCTGTAATTACTCTTTCTTTTTTCAATTAAAAATAATAACTTTTTTTCTCTTAAAAAAAAACAGGCTGAATGGTGAGAATCATTCATAAGGCTTGCCCGAAATCTCAAAAGAAAACGAATTGGATGCATAGCATGAGAAAGAGGGCTTAAGGCACAAAGAGAGAGAGAGAGAGAGAGAGAGAGAGAGAGAGACACGGGGCGAGATGAATTGGAGAGAAAAGGAGTGGGGGGGAGAGAGAGAGGATAGAAAATAGAAAGTGAAAGTTGGTGAATGTCATTCACAGTGGGCTTGCCCGAAATAGAAACAAGAGACTAACAGGGAAGAAATGGTGGAGATCGTATAGTCCCAACAAATCACAAAAAAAGCAATGAAAATTTACATAAAAAGAGGGTGCGTTTAGTAAAGCCTTCACTAGAGGGCATGCCAAAAAGTTTGTGTGTGTGTGAAGCCTCCTAATTAATTCACAAACCTTCCACTTTCAACGTCCAAAAGTGTAAACATTATAACTTGTTATGAAAGTTTGCCATTTCGGGTTGTCATGCACAGAGTTTTATTCTGCTTATGCCATAATCCTTTAGTAGTTTTTTCCAGTTTTAATATGAACTTTTATCCTTTAAAAAGTCGCAAAACTTTGAACTTTGCTTGCAAGTTGCTGTTTTGTACACGTTTTATTGGAATGCGAAGGACCGCAGCCGACAGCCCGTATGGCCTTTGTGTAGTATGTACTCACATTCACTCTCATGTCCTGCCAAAGATATTGTGGTGTTGCAACGTTCTTCGTCGCCTCGCCCTCTCCGTCCATCTCCTGTGACCTGATTCTACGGACCTCCACACAATGGACATGTCACGAGTCACGACTCACGACAGGAGGAGCAGAGAAGCAACAAAGCAGGCAAAGATTCAAGGGAGTAGGGACTCGAGAGTGTGCGATGAGCGAGGAGGCAGGCAGGCGGCACGGCGGGGTCTTCCCTTCTCTTCTCGCACGTTTCCCGTGGACTTTCTCTCTCGTTCTGCCAATCGTCAAACTTTGCTACGCGTCGACTCCATGATCCCAACCCATTAAGCAATGTCACGCGCAGTGCTATTCCACGTCCTCCGCGCCCATGCCCTTGCGCATCAAGCTCTCTCTATGCAGGCGCATACCAACGGTGCGCCGCACCTCATCAATCTGAAGTTCTCTGAACCTCTCCATCCTCTTCTTAGATGTACATTCTCCACATGGCAGACCTGAGGCAGGATATCTATGAGGAAGATTTAGGGTCCTTTGCCAATAAATCCCATCAATGCTCGTCAACGACTCAAAGTCTCAAGCTCCTCTTCGTCACTTATATGCATTAACATTGCAGAAGATGGGCCTCACAACTTTGGAAACCTGAGAAGGGATCCTATGTTCTACTAATAAACCTTCCATAGGTGAGATCCTTGTTTAGCGACCGTGATAGCTACGAGTCCGCACATCCGTATTCCATGGGATCGAGTGTAAATTTTGACCCTCGATGACTTTATTCTCCGCCTCCGTCGATTCGGTATCGTGCAGTACACTGAAAAACCCGAAGGTATCGATTTAGCTGGTAAAAACCGGACGGAATTCCGGCGATTCTGCATTGTGCAGTCGACCTATAGACTACAATACAGTCGAAACCCCTCGGTAAAAACTGGAAGGAATTTTGATCTGCATCCGGCCTTCACAAAGCACGCATTACAAGTCACCAAATAAATAATCATTTCTAATTGATGGGTTAGACGTAAGTATAGGGTGTTTCCAATTAAGAAGTTCTTAGATACTAAGGACCTCTTTCCACGCATGGGTGAATGCCACACCCATATGCACATTCATGCGCCAAATGGTGGTTGAGTGATTGTCCCTGCGAATGACCTTGTAAATCCCCTGCTTGGAGCCCGTGGAACCTTCCAACATTCAAATAGGCCCTAAGAGCCAAACACACCTATTGTTCTAAGAGCACTAGAGCAATCTTAAGCTCAAACTGGTCCCATGATTTGAGCATGGATGTAGGTGCAAATGATTAGAGCAATCGAGGCACACACATTGTTATATGACAAGAGCAAGCAAGGGCTCGGATTAAAAAGCATATGAACCTCCATCAACCTTGAGTAGCCCTTAAAAGGAATTTCATGAAGCAAGTCATCACCTGTTTAATGTTTCTTTTTTTGCATGGCCTTATTGCAGCACAGCTAGCATCACTCATGGCCTATTGCAACGAACTGGCAACACTTTAAGGCTGTGACAAATGAATCTCCATCAAGCAAAAAGAATTTCATGATACAAGTCATTACCTAGTGTAATTATTGCTTTATAGGAGTTGACACAACTAGCATTCTCTAAGGTGAATGTTTAGATTGGCTCTTAGGAGGCTCCCAAAGGGTGGAGGACCACATTCATAGCTCACTTTAGCAAATTACCGTTTTGTATGGAAGATAAGTTGGGGGAACTGCTCGACACATGGGTACTTCTTGTTCATTGTGTCAATGGAAAGTAAAAGCATGTGGAGTCCCCCTACTACTCAAATCTATGTATTATCTTTAGCCTTACTGTGGTCAAGCTGACTTTTCTTTAGCTTGTACTAGGTGCCTCAGGTTATGTAGTTATTCCTCTTGACAATCCCCTTGGTTCAAAAAGGATTATCTTTCACACATACATTTTCCTTCGTTCGTAAGCATAGTAAGACTGTAGTGGTTGTATCATCTTCTTAGCTCTCCTATGGATGTAGTGTATCTTGTGGTGTTCATAATAAGCTAACACATAACCAAGCACAATTTGATGCTTTGTTTTAGACAAAGTGGCGAGCCAAAAAAGACTCGAACTCGCATGACCGCTTTTGATTTTTTTGGAGTGCATCATTAGCCTGTTTATGGATGTGCTGTATATTGTGCTATTTGGGGAAACCTAAAATGGCATAACTAAGACAATGTGAAGTTGGGTTTTAGACAAAGCGGCAAGTGGAAAAAGGAGCTCAACAACCACATGGCCCATTTTTGTTTTTTGGGCAAGTGGTAACTAGCAAAAGTGCTTAGCTCATTATAGAAGAATGCCTCACACCCATGATGAGACCCAGATGAGACTAGCCCATCTTTGAAGGAATTATGTTTTAATTATGCTCTTCAATCACCATATAATATCTCTTTAATTATAATATCTCTTAGTGATATTATAAGTTCTACATTTTAAGAGCTCCTAGGATTAGTTTGGTGGAAAAAGGTCTTCTTGGTATTTGCAAAGGGTTTTAATCATACATATATATCTCCATGTGGACAAGAAAGATCACTCCACTTTTGTAAGACATATTGGGGTAGGTTTGGTAGTTGTGGGAGTTGGATGTTATTTTAGTGACCCATAGCTTGCAGCTTGTGCATCATACTTGAGGAATTTAAACAATTCTTTATATGTCTCTTTCATGGAAGAGAATTATCGCGGAATATTTTGCGATAATTGAAATCAAAATTTTGTTTCCCTCTTGCTAAGATTTAAATAAAATATTTTATAAACCGAATGACATGTATGCTTGAAGTGGAAAATCGCAAGGTACAATATACAAATCATTGAGGAGCAAACCATTCTCGGGTGGCCAAGCATCACTATTAAGGCATATGGATGGATTTTTGTAATGGTTGTCTATTTCCATCACCCTATTTATCTCATGGCTTTTTTTTTTCCAATTTTGGAGATGAAAAGAAATGGATTAGAGAAAGGCTAGAGGGTATGTGCATGCTCATGGGAATGCACTTTTTAAGGCAACTATAGACCATGAAGATGATTTGCATAATCTAACAATGGACCCTACTAAGTTGCTAGTTATATACTCTAGTTAAATAATCTAACGATGATTTGGATAATCTAGCGATGAACCCTACTAAGTTGCTAGTTAAATACTCTAGTGAGAAGGGTGTCTCATTTTTCCAAGCTATGCAATATAGGACTTCGTCAAAAGGTTCCTTGTTAAAAAAATGCTAGCAATAAGAGGATTTTTAAAAACCACTCTTTAAAGAAGTGTCATGAACTAAAGTGTTCAATCTAGGGTGATGTACCTAGGAGGCCTTTCTTTCTTTTTTTGGGGGGGTGTGTGTTTTTTTGAAATGAAGGGGTTGCACTTTGTTCATAAAATTAGCTATACCTTGACATTCGTTCAAGATGATGTGAAAAAAAAACCTACCTCCTAGCATCCTTATAGAATTTCCCAATTGAGTGTTCATACAATTTTCGGATAGAAAATGGAATTAGAATAAGAAAATATGGGTTTATTTTCAGTCTAATTATTAGTTCAAAGTTCGATCAATCTCAATAAGAAGCACTTTCTCAAGTATAACAAAGGGAGCGGTCCAATTTATAATTCTAACCTAGCATTAACAATGTGCACCACATGCATGGACACGTGTGCACATGCGCACAAGCACACGCATACACACAAACACATGTGTGCACATGCATGTACGCACGCACACACACATAGACACACACGTTATGTCTTATGAATGTACATGAAATGCATTAATATCATGGCCCCTCTAATTGATAGTTGACTCGTAAAAATGAATGGTACAATAAATGTCCTCCACATCATTATGCTTTGTATGGTCCCATCTTGTCACTATCATTTACACTCATTCGACCTAATGATCTTGATTTCTATTATGTGAGCATTTTTACAAGAAATAAATAAAGAATATTCTTATTTATGAAACTTGAACTATTTTATTTTGTCCTCATATATTCTTCCACGAAGCTCATTCTTATCATACAATAATGTGGCATGCCTACCCCATCTCTTTACAATGAGAATATTGAAACCTCACTTTGTCATATCATTGTGATTCTTTTAATAAACTCCTTTATTTTTTTGTACACTGCTACATTCATATCATACTCTTAGCTATGTGACAATGACACTATGGCAGTTGACATGCAAATAGTGTGGTGCAACTACCCACCACAATTATTGAAAAACTAAATGTTGTGTAAGTTGTATCCAATACCTTAGATTCCATATGGAAGAAAATTTTTGTTAGTCATAAAAGAAAGGTTCCATTAATAAGTGTGACTTTACTAGAAAGTAGGATGATTTATTTAGCTGTTGTGTACTATTGAAAATCCCTCTTGAACAACAACATGAAAAAAGAACACCAATAGATGCATTGTACATATATATGTTCTAGATTCTCCCAACTCATGCACTTTATATGGACTATTTTACATTTCAAGTTTTGAAGATCGGCAAGGACCTGCTATGTCAAAGTTTTTCAATTAATGTATAGTTGTTGGGTTAAGCAAACACACTAGTAGCAACTAGTTAAGAAGAGATAATTGCTTCTCTTAGAAAATTTTATGATATTCAAGGTACAATTAGAAGAATACCTTATTCTTAATAGAATTAATCTAGAGAACGGAGTGTGAATCCAATAATTTATCATTATCTTTTGACTGTGCATTAATATTATTTCTTGGAATGCGTATTCAATTGAAGTATGATCGTTAGGATCTGATATTTGATGAAAACCTTAATAAAGATATGAGCATTAGTCAAACTGTCATTGTCAAACAATATATACAACTACCAATGCAAAATATATTATACCAAGATTTTCCATCTAGAAGTAATGATTTAATCATTAACTTTTCTATAGATTAGGATAATATAACATCACAAGGTTGAAAAGAGTCACATTGTATTAATTACCTTTTTTGTTGCTTAGTAATAAGTTTTGACCATTTTCTAGAAATTTGTTAGCTCAATCTAAACTTTTAGATTATATATATTATGCATGCCTTTGAAAGGTTTTTCCAATTTGTAAAATGACTGGAGACTTAACTTGTTCAAAGTTTTTGTTACAAGATAATAAGGAAAGGAATAGAACATGGGAGCTTTGCTAAGGAATGTGTAATCTTACATAGGACGTGAACAATATGAAGAGGGAGAGGAGAAGTCTAGAGATGAGGAGAGACTAGGGCACAGCTACAGAAAGAACAACCATCGTGCATGTATAGTACCACATATAGCAATCTCATCCACCAAATGCACTATAAGATGTAGTTGGCTTGTGAGAATAGAACGTGGAAATGTCTCCTCCACTAAACAAACCACCTCCACTGACATAACTCGAGCATTCTCAAGCGTGGTGGGATCTATTTCCTATGAGCTCACATACCTAGAAATGAAAAAGTACACCATATTAGCAATATGAACACCTTGCATGGAGCATTGATATGCATCATATTCTGTATCATGTAAAGTACCTCAGGAGCTCGCCCATCTTGTAAATACAATCCTTCACGTCCTTCGATGCACTACGAGAAATGCTAGTAGGTAGTATGAACTAAACCCACGAGGAGGTGGTTGATTAGTTGCTTATAATTATTCACTCACAAATTTGAAAGGAAAAAGATATTATGTACATAAAATACTTACTCGGAGCATCTTGTGCCAATCATGAGATTTCAAGCCATATAATTGCTCTACACCTCTTTTCTTGCTCTTTGTAAAGGCTCCCTTCAAACACCTCATGCATCCAGTGGGAGTACAAATTGTAGTAATAGCACGCTTCACTGCAGCCATCTCTAGCTTTGATAACCCCCACAGTGCACGAGGTAAAATAACATGCCCATTTGGTCTCTCTTGTGGCCAAACTTCACGCATCCTCCCTATGGTACGTAGATCCTTCCTTATGCCTACAGAATCTCGTGTCCCATTCAAATGCTCCCAAATGGTAGATGCCACATTCTTGAAGATATGCATGGGATCAAGCAAGTGATTGATCTTGAGGTGGGACCAATATGGTAAACGATAAAAGATGGAGTATCTAAACAAAAGCTGGTGTTAGCGGGCAATCTTTATTTTCAGCCAATATAGCACACAATAGTTACAAACCCTTACCGGCTCATGCCAAGTGGTGGAGGAGTCGTGGAACCATCCCAAAGTCTCATCCAATCTCCCGCGGTGAGTGATTGTGGGAGGACTTCATTCCAAGGGGAAACATATCTAGGATGATCAGGTGGAAGAAATCGATGGTGATTCTCATAGATGACCTTATTCAATGTGTCTGCTCGTGAGGCAACTAGCGAAGGACCACAAATAGGACATGCATGGTAACCCGATGTAGTGAGACCTGAACAATAGATGCAATTAAGAGTTGAAGGTGAGTTTAGGGTGCCACATCCTTTGCCTATTCATAATTAGAAGTGCAATGCTTACCTGAATACTCGCCATAGCCTGGGAAGTCATGCATCGTCCACATCAAGACTGCTTTGCAGTTGAAGTCTCGTGATGAGGGAGGCCTGCTCACATCATGCACCTCGATACCTCTCCAAAGTATCTCTAGGTCGTCAATCAAAGGCTCCAAATAAACATCACGATTTTTGACTTTATGTTTCCCTGGAATTAGAAGGGATAGCATAACATGTCCTTTCTTAATAGCCATAGAGGGTGGAAGGTTATAATTCACCAATATCAATGGCCATACACTGTAAGAGGTGCTTTTGAGACCAAATGGGTTCACACCGTTCAAACTCAATCGAAGTCTCAAGCTCCTAGGTTCTTCCTTGAAGCTTGGGCATGTGTCTTCAATATGCTTCCACGCAGGAGAGTCTACGAGAGTTCTCCACTTGCCATCGGTTGATCGATGGGAGGAATGCCATGACATGAGCTCTGCAATGGATTTGCACTTGAACATATGTTGGATGCAAGGGATTATGGAAAAATGTCACAAAACCTTACGAGGCACGTTCGAAGTTTTGAGATCTGCTCTATATCTTGCCTCTCCACAAGTAGGGCACTCTCTTGCATCCTTATGTAGTCCACGAAACAAAACGCAATCGTTGATGCATCTATGGATGCGCTTGTAATCTAATCCTCCAAGAGAGGTCACATGTTTCCTTGCCATATCTCTTGAGGTCGGTAATTTATTCTCCCTTGGAAGCATTTTACACAATAGCCTGCACGTGAAGACCATAAATGAGGAAAAGCATTCGAGTAATTGACCCAATAGCATAATTCACCATGTTTGCAAAATAGACTTTAAAGCTTACTTGAGTAATGCATTCAAACTTGCATTGCTCCATCCGTAGATGGTTTGCAAGTTTAGTAACTCAAGGGAGGCACGTAGAATAGAGAAAGTGCACCCCTCAAACAATGGAGTCAATGCTGCGGTAAAAAGATCGTCCTGCTCCATGCTATCATCCCTCCCTTCGATTGCTGGACATATAAATTCCCCACCATATCATCAAACACCTCCTCCTCCAGAGAGGGATATCCAAGTTGGTGAGAAAATCAGCTCAGGATCTATGGCACAGTTTTTAAAGTGCAGTTGGTAGGAGCTGCAGGGTTGCCATATTACGTGGAATATGCCAGAAAGAAGTACAAGGGCAATTCTGGGACACATACATGAGAAGCAAGGAGAGAACAATTCATGCAAATTTTACACCCAGTCCTTGTACATGTGATCACAACACCTAAGAAGAGCCACTGTGGACCATTGTAGCATACTTTAATGGCAATAGCTTGTTGCAGTTTCCACTATGAAATCCTATATAAAGTAAACTTTGAACTTTAATCATGATAAACTATATAAAGTAAACTTTAAAAGCATTTTCTATTTGCCATTAAAAAATAATTATATGTACTTTGATCACAAGCGCTCTCTCTCTCTCACACACACAATTAAAACTTATCTCAAAAGTCACTAAAGAAAAATGTTACCAAAGGCAATAAATTAAACTTTGCACATGCTTCTTCCTCACATCGTCGCATAGGATTCTATTGCATATGAGACAGAGAGGTATGCCAGTTGCCATGCTCTTGATCGATTGAACTTGGTCAAGAGCACAACAATTGGCATAACCAACTAGGAGCCTAAGTGATGGTGACAAGGAAGAATCAAAGCCGAAATCCTAAACACAAGATATTTACAATGCACAAGAAGACAATTCTTATCCAACCCTAAACCACAACCTGCACTCAAAAAACAAGAACACATTCAAAATACAATGAGACATTCAAAACCCTATTGCCATCATTGCCACAATTCACGACTCACTATCCTCATCATGTTCGTCATCAATGTCCTCATCTTCAGACCCATGTAGAAGGTCAATATTATTTCCTTCATCTTCATCAAATTCATCCTCTTCATCGCTATCCTCCTCGGATGTTGCACCATCCGTCCTAGTTTCATCCTATTCTTGGGGTTCTAGAATCTACAACGATGGGACTACTCTAGGTTGTATAGCATCTAGTAGGATATTGTAGGTCCATTTTGGAACTTTCTCCTCATATCCCACATCTCCTAATGTTTCTAGGATTTTATGATTGGCATAGATGTACACTAACTTCTCAGCTCGATCCTCTAGAAGTCCATTTTTTAAAGTACTAGCTTCACAAGCCATAGGTGGCAATCTATCTTGCATGCTAGTGTCCACACAAGGAGTTTTGGCATGGGAGCCTACAACACTTGTACTTCCGTCACCATGTATGCTTATAAACTCTACTCCACTTATACCTTGACTTTCCCAAATTGATCTTCTCTGTATTTTTCCAGAAGCTTGCAACTTCTCTGTCAAGGTGTGAGCTACTGCAGCAATTCTTGGGGCCGCACAATGCTGAATGCTCTCTCTTGAGTCACCAAGCAAGTTGCCCCTTATGCGAGGTGCTCCCCCAGACTTTTGTATTCCACAATACTTGCATTCGCACTCAACGTAGTCATGAACATTAATAACAAAGTCCCACTTTGGACCATGTGACTTACGTTTTTCCCCTTGTGCACATGGAACAACTCCTCGGGGGGGGTCACTATGTATAAACCCTCTATATCACGTGCGTTCAAGGCCTATATTTAAAATCCCTTATCTGTAAAAAATTTCATTAATAAAATATACCCCTTTTCTATACAAATCTGTAAATTTTTTTCAAAACTATTTTAAATAGTCCCTTATGTATATTTATTTCTGTAAATTTTAGAAATAAAAAAAATCCTTCTGTTGAACTCACGTGATAGGGTTACATATGATGAGTGACCCCCCCGAGAACAACTCTTTGAGAGGATTGTGACACCCACATAAATCCTCTCCCCATATCTTGGTTAACAACCTCACAAGGTGGATCAAGCATTGGGGTAGTACCCATTTTGATGATGAGATCCTCTTTTGCAACTCCTTCTTCAACACCGGGAACATTTTCAGACATATGAATACTAGCATGGGCATGACTCGATGCATCCACAGTTTGCCTAGTCAACTCATCTTGAACATTGTGGATGAGCATTTCCAATTGTGCATTTGTAGTCGCAACACATGCCCTATTTTGTCTCAAGTCATTGCCATCTTGTCTCCCCCTTCTCTCCATACCTAAGGCCCTTAGCTTAAGAGTAAAGACTACTCACTAACAATTGCATTCATTGGCACTCATGATTGTGGTCTGCAAGTTTCCCAAAATGCGAGGAGTCGGAGTATAGACCACCCTCAAGAACACACAAAAAACACTCGCATCCACTAGCCCTTGTGTTTGTGGTCTACAATTTTCCCAAGATGCAAGGAATCGGAGGAGCAAACCACACCCACAAGTATAATGAATGCTGACTCACTCTAACCCACTTAGCCTTACAACTATCCAATTCCAAATCGTGGTTTACTTTTTTTCCCAACTTACGAAAAGGTTTATCGCAATATGAACCACAATTGGATTGAATGACGAGCCTCTATCGCCATTTCCACAAATATATAGCCTTGGGGCATGTGGGAAACTAGGAATCTATAACCCACAACACTGCTGTGCACAAGATACTATTGGCAGTAGTATTCACATTGACGATGGTAGTATTCACATTACTGGCGGTAATATTAATTATCTCGGTGGTGTATATTACCATCGATATTTACACCACCGGGATAATTAATATAATATTACCACCAGTAATGTGAATACTATCGCCAGTAGTATCTTGTGTACCGGTGGTAAATTTATCCAGTTTTTTAGTGATTTTTTCAGATAAACTACATGTTCATGTTGTTTTCATGCTACTTGGAAGAGTAATAAACGAATGCTAATAACCCATTAATGCAAACATGAAAATGTGAATGTAATCCTTGTTTCTTCTCTTTCTCTTCTGTTCAACACAACTCTTGTGTCCATCTCTTTTCTCTTTCTCTTCCTCTCAACATGGTATCAGAGCCTTGCTACGCTTGGCGTGACTGTGAGAATGAAGCAACATGATTTTTGTCAATATGACAAGGCAATCATTTACAGACCGTCCTTTCTAATCGTTTCGACTACTTGATCTCTAGGTTTTGACTTGATATGCAAAAGTTATCAAAGATGCATCGCAACTCCACGCTATGATTATAATTGATGAAAACAGCCCACGATCGCTTGTTCAAAGCATATGCATCGGTTATTTTGATCACTGACTAGATTACTATATGCCAATTTTAGGTAAGAACATTATGGTTTTTTGTTTTTGCTACCTGTTGTCAATAAACTGGTAGAAGAGTGTTTGGATAGGAAGATGAATGCCCATAACCAGAGAGGACTTGATCTAGGGCATGAGGATGGAAAAGGTTCATACTTTTATAAAATCAATAATATTTGAAGCAAAAGGAATGAAAAATTAGACTAAATGATAAGAAGCTTTCTGATACAATTCGCCCTCCCGCTTTTAGACTCCACCATTTGATCACATGCACTCAGTATTTGTGTTACCTTGGATTTAGCACACTAGCATATCATGCTTCACGTCCCCACATGGAGAAAAAGAGGCTCAATCACATAAAGCAAACTTCTTTGGCTACATGACTCCATAAAAATTTAGATGAAGAGAAGACCTAATGGCCACTAGCCATATCCATAAAAACCAAAAGTGCAAGATCATTGTTGCAAGTGTAGTCAATCTTTAGGGATGAACATCTTATCTAATCAATGCCAAGTAGAGTCTCAATCTTGTCATTAAGAGTAAGGGAGCTGCTTTTGTATTAATAATTATATACATTTCCACAGACCAAAAAGTTAATTCATAAAATCACTTGGACAAAAGGTTATCTACCATATGAGCTTTTTATTAGGTCATCGGTGAAAACAAGAGTTAATTAGTGCTTCAGCACTTGTGGTTTCATGCTGCTTTTACAAAAGTACAAGCCAATGATGCATCACATCTATTAAGCTAATTTTTATTTAGTGCATCCTTTACTGACCAGCTTCCTATTTAATGCATCGCTTGCTGAGTCTTTGTGTAAGTGCTTTGCTACTCAACATTCATAGAACATCCTTCAACGAATGAGCTCTGTCAATATCTATACTCACGTTCCTCACAAAACTTGATTGCTTTTCAGTGAGATGACGATGTTTTATTCCAAGATCACCAACCACTATGACATGTATACATTTATGTGCGAAAGCTTTTCTTTGGCTATTGGTATAGCAATAAATCAACTTCCTTTAATGTTGTACATGATTGGGAGCCATGATATCATCATACATCTATGTGTTAGAGCTTTTCCTTGCCTGTTGGTATAGAAATAAACCAACTTCCTTTATTGCTATACACGATTGGGAGCCATGATATCATCATAGTTTAGTACAATGCTTTGTCCTTGATATTCCACTTGCAAGGTTATGTTATTTGTATTCCACTACATTCATATGCTTGATGTTTTATTCGCAATGATAATACATGTATTATTATGTTCTGTTTGGCAAGTTTAGCTACAGCTTCAAGTTTTCATGATTCTTGATTAAAGAGACTTGCCAAATATTCTATATCAAGCTTTACTTCCAGAATGAGCTGATTGATTCAAAGTAGCTTTCAAAATGTTTTGTATTGTTTTGAAGGCTAGATTTTCTTCAATTATCTTATCCTTTACTTTTGATTTCCTAAATGTTTTGTGTTATTTTGAAGTTGAGAGTTACTTTCGATTATCTTATGATTTTGAAAGTAGGTTATCTTTCATCCTTTGTCAATCAAGCATGCCTATAGAACATCCATTTTATTTGATCTAGAGAAGGGTAAAGATTTGATATTGAGCTTTTCATTTATTTTATTGCTTGGAGGTTCTCCATCCTAAGAACTTTCTTGTCATTTTGAGCTGACTTGCTAATCATGTAGGTGTGATTGATATGCAAAAGAAAATGTGGATCTAATGTTTCTTTCTCTCCTATAAGCTTACATCTTGCTTGACTTGCTCGTCATGTATTCAACACTAGCTTCATTTTTGCAAGTTGGTCCATCCTATGGAAGAAAAGGACTTGCTGAATGTTTTGTATTGTTAACATGCTAACACGTTTTCTTTGAACATTTCTTTTCTATTTAGCTTTGATATCAATAATTCATGGATGCCTTACTTCACATATGCAAAGGCGCTTCTCACATGTTTCCTTGTCATTTTCAAGGCACTCGATTGTTTCCTGGTTGAGCTCATATGTTCTCTTGCATCACACTCAATTGTGTCTCTAAGTACATGCAGGTTTGCACAAGTGCTTGGATACAATCCAATGGAGTAAATGCACATTGCATGCTTACAAGATGAGTATATCTACTTTCTTTTTCATACTCATCTATAGTTCACCTTATATCTTCAAGCAAGCCATACTATTGTTTTTCCCTTTATGTGGTAAGGTATACTTATATGTCTTTCATGATGAACATATATGGCTAACTTATTGAGTACTCATTTGGACATGGTTATATTGCGTACTCGTTTGGACGTGGCAAGGTTCAACATCTTTCAGGTAAGAATAATTATGAACACATATGGCTAATTGCTTAAGTACTCATCTGGACATGGCATATGGCTAACTACTTGAGTACTCTTTTGGACATGGCAGATGGATTATTTTACTGAGTCCTCATTTGGATGTGACATATTTATCTAGCTTTCAAGATGAACACATGTGGATTATTTATCAAGTACTCATTGGACATGGCACATATGGATTACTTATTGAGTACTCATTTGGATGTGACACATGCTTATATGGCTTTCATGATGAATACATATAGATTACTTATTGAGTACTCATTTGGATGTGACACATACTTATATGGATTTCACGATAAACACATATGGATTACTTATTGAGTACTCATTTTGACGTGGCACCTATGGATTACTTATTGCGTACTTGTTTGGACGTGGCAAGGTTCAAGCTCTTTAAGGTGATAATATTTATGAACACATATGGATTACTTTTTGAGTACTTGTTTGGACATGGCACATATGGATTATTTATTAAGTACTCATTTGGACATGGATTACTATTGAGTACTCGTTTTCCTGGATATCCATTTTCTTAGTTACTTTCAAGTGTTCTTTGTAATCTCGGATGCTCACCTTCCCAGTTGTTCGGTACTTCTGGATGCGAAGAGGTGTTATTTCATTCCCGCTATGATTATGTAAGCTCTATCTAATCCACACTAGCTTGCCTCTTGTCATACGTATCCAGCTTATGCTCATTGTATTTCCAGTTGTTTGGTACTTTCGGATGCGAATAGGTTGTTATTTCATTCCCGCTGTGATTATGTAAGATGTGTCTAATTGACACCATCCTACCTCTTGTCATACATGCGTGGCTTATGCTCATTGTATTTCTGATTGTTCGGTACTTCCGGTTGCCCAGTCCTTTAGTACTTTTGGATGCCCAAGTGTTTGGTACTTCCAGATGTCTAGATGCTTGTTGTGTTTTTGGACTATTATTTCTTGATTTGTAGGGCAGGTGCTTGTACTACTCATCTTCAAGTGGGCCTTTATATTTTGTTGCTACGGCTTTCTTATACTACACAAGCGACATTTCAGCCCTAGCTTTGTGGAAATCTCAAATCGCCACTACTGCATACTCATCTTTGGAGTGGCCAAAGCAAAGTCCTCATACATTCATCCCTGGTACAATAGAAGAGGACACTTGAATATTTTCTATGTTCGTATACACTACATGAAACTACTCATTTTAGATGGATGAATTGTGCAAAACATGAAGGCATGATTAGGTTTGAGGAGGTTTGACTAGATTGAACTTGGAGATGACAAGCTCTCCTATTCAAATGAAGAGCTCAAACATCAAACTTGAAGATCTCAAGCCCTAATTATGCATTATCACTATGTCAAATAAGTTGACTATAGGCACAGTTTTCCATTATCCACACATACTCTATACCATATCATGCACCAAACATAGTGCCTATACTTTGCACTATACTATGGACAAGTGCTTATCTTATGCCTTTGTACTATCCACATGCAATTTGCACTGTATCATTCAACATTACATTGTATCATTCCAACTGGCCTATGGCCATCCTTTGTATATATATTTTCACATAGATATACATATAGTGGCTCGGATACTTTTTCCCTTGTACTCCCCAAGGGTTTTTTCATCCATAGCTAGAGGGCCTAGTTTGAGTTGGGGTGTTAGAGCTATATATAGCTCGCCCTAACTCAACCTAGTCCTTAACTTCCTTGGGAGCAACTCTTGTGTCCTTTCTCCTCTTTCTCTCTCGAGGGGTTCACCTACAAATATGTAAGTATACCACGTGGGTTCAAATGGAGGGATTTTTTAATTCAAAAATTTAAGGTAAATTTACATAAATGTATTTACATATGGGATTTTTAAATTGAATTTTAGAAAAAAAACCCGTAAGTTTGTATTAAAAAAGAGATCTTTTTATCCATGGGAAATTTACAGATAAGGGGTTTTTTAAATATCTCCTAAATGTGTGTTGTATCTAGGATATCTCAATGGTGCACCCCCCCAACTCTCTCTTCCTCTCAACACAACTCTTGTGTCCATCTCTCTTCTCTTTCTCTTCCTCTCAACAAATTTGAGTCTTTGGAGACATTCCTACTTAAAATATCTAAATGATGTAGGACTTCAAAGGGTGCCATAAGCTCATTGTCCATCAATTATGCATGCCTATGTAAAAAATAAGCCCTACTTCTGCATGTTGAGAGGAAGAGAAAGAGGAGAGAGATGGATACAAGAGTTTTGTTGAGAGGAAGAGAAAGAGGAGAGAGACCGACACAAGAGTTGCTTCCAAGAACGTGATTCTATTCATACATCATACGCATATATATAAATGAGGACTAGGCTGAGTTAGGGCAAGCTATATATAGCTCTAACACCCCCACTTAAATTAGGCCCTCTAGCTATGGATGAAAAAACCCTTATGGAGTACAAGGGAAAAACCAAAGCCACTATATATATCTATGTGAAAATATATATACAAAGGATGGCCATATGCCAATTTGCATGATACAGTGTAATTGGATGATATAGTGCAAATTGCATGTGGATAGTACAAGGGCATAAGACAAGCACTTATCCATAGTATAGTGCAAAGTATAGGCACTATGTTTGGTGCATGATACAGTGCAAAGTATGTGTGAAAAATAGAAAAAATCTTCCTGGAATTCTCAACTTGTTTGACATAGTGATGATGCATAATCAGGGCTTGAGATCTTCAAGTTCGATGTTTAAGCTCTTCATCTGAATAGTAGAGCTTGTTGTCTCCAAGTTCAATCTGGTCAAACCTCCTCAAACCTTTATAATCATGCCTTCATGTTTTGCAAAATTTATCCACATTAAATGACCGATTGCATGCAGTATATATAAACACAACAAATATTCAAGTGTCTGCTTCTATTGTACCAAGGATGAATGTATGAGGAAATTGCTTCGGTCACTCCAAAGATAAGTATGGAGGGGCAATTTGAGATGTCCACAGAGCCAGGGCTGAAATGTCTCTTGGGTAGTGTACGAAAGCCGTAGCAACACAATAGGAAGGCCCATAAAGTTCTTACAAATCAAGAACCAATAATCCAAAAACACAACAAGCATTCAGGCATCCCAAAGTATCGGATTTGATATGTCCATAAAGCCAAGGCTGAAATGTCACTAGCATAGTGTAAGAAAGCCATAGCAACACAATAGAAAGGCCCATAATGACCCTACAAATCAAGAACCAATAATCTAGAAACACAACGAGCATCTGGACATCCGAAAGTATCGAACAATTGAGCATCCCAGAAGTACCGAACAACTAGGGAGTTGAAAGTACCAAACAACCGAAAATACGAACAATTGGGCATCCCAAAAGTACCGAACAACTCAGTAGCCAAAAGTACCAAACAACCAAAATTATAATGAGAATAAGCCACACATGTATGACAAGAGGCAAGCTTCTGTAGATTATACACAACTTACATAATCATAGTGGGAATGAAATAACAACCTCTTCGCATTTGAAAGTACCAAACAACTGGAAAGATGAACATCCAAGATTACAAAGAACATCCAAAAGTAACCAAGAAAATGGGTATCCAGGAATGGTGATCATGTCCAAACAAGTACTCAACAGTAATCCATATGTGCCACATCCAAACGAGTACTTAATAAATAATCCATATGTGCCATTGCCAAACGAGTACTCAAGAAGTAATCCATATGTTTTCATTTGAAAGACGTCGAACCTTGCCACATGCAAATGAGTACGCAATATGATCATGTCCAAATGAGTACTCAATAAGTAATCCATATGTGTCCATCTTGAAAGCCAGATAAATATGTCATATCCGAACGAGGACTTAGTAATAATCCATGTACCACATCCACATGAGTAAATATGTGTCACATCTAAACAAGGAGTCAATAATAATCCATGTAACATGTCTAGACGAGTACTCAAGTAGTTAGCTATATGCCATGTCTAAATGAGTACTCAAGCAATTAGCCATATGTGTTCATAAATATTGTCACCTGAAAGACATTGAACCTTGCCACGTTCAAACGAGTATGCAATAAGTAATCCATAGATGCCACAACCAAATGAGTACTCAATAAGTTAGCCATACATGTTCATTGGTGAAAGACATATAAGTATACCTCACCACATAAAGGGAGAAATAAAAGTATGCCTTGCTTGAACCAATAAGTATTTAATACATACCATAAGTCATCAATAAGCTAATCGACAAAGAAGGAATAAATCGTTGGTCTAGCAAGACCTTGCATGCACTTGTTAATATAGATAAGTATGAAAAAGAAAGTAGATGTACTTATCCTGTAGGTATCGAATGTGCATTTGGTCCATTGGATTGTATCTAGGAATCTATGCAAACCTACATATACTCAGAGAAACAACTGAGTGTGATGAAAGAGAACATATGAGTTCACCTTAAAAATAAATGAGTGCCTTAAAAACAACAAGAAAACATGTGAGAAGCACCTTCGCATATGTGAAGTAACGTATCCAAGGAGTAATGATATCAAAGCTAAATAGAAAAGAAACATTGAAAGAAAGGATGCACTAAATAAAAACTAGCTTAATATATGTGAAGCATAATTGACTTCTACTTTTGTAAAAGCAGCATGAAACCACAAGTGCTGAAGCGCTAAACTATCATTAAAGGCATAGGCCCTTTTTTGACGAAAATACAGATGTTTTTTACACTAAATTCTTTTTTTTAATGGGCGCAAACGTCGTTATAAGCATCGAAAAAGAACGGTCGCTATATAAGCGTCACTATATAGCGATACTGAAAAACATCATTATATAGCGACGCTAATAAACATCGCTATATAGAGACACTGGTAAATGTCGCTATATAGCAATGATTAATAGAACTTTAAAAAAAGCATTAGTGGGGCTAAACAAGGCCATAGCAAGCCCTGTTTTGCCCCACTAATGTTTTTTTTTTGTAATTATAAAAAAAAGTTTTTTATTACAAAATTACCCTTGCAAAAAGGGTGATACAAAATCACTTAAATGAAATGATCGAGTAACAAAAGCATATACATGTCGAAGATATACAACATTGTTTGTTACAAAATTACCCTTTTGAAAAGGATGATACAAAATCGCTCAAATGAGCTGATATACAAAATGATATACATGGCGAAGTATATGCAAACTACTACTACTACCACTACTCATTTGAATCATCGTCATCCTCCTCGTCCTCGTCTTACTAGCTTGATCCTTGGTCCTCATGAGCTGTGCTTGCTCCTTCACCCTTGTCAGGTGTGCCTGATCCCTGGCCCTCGTGATCACTCACATTCGGTGATGGGATGCTCGAGCTTTGAACCTAAGAGTGAAACCATTTTAATTGAAAATTAGATTGGAACTTAAAGAATAAAACAATTTAAAAAGTGAGATTACAAGTATGAGTAAACTTATATCGTGTGAGCAACCACCTCAGCCCAATCGACCGTCGCTCCATTTCCTCCTACTCAATAAACCACGGCTTTGTTCCTATGCAAAATGTGCACTGCATCTCTACATCTATACGAAGATGACCCATCGTAGCTTGCTGTGGATCCAATTTATGAGAGTTAGATAAAGTGCATGTAATATGTAGTAAAACAAATAGAACAATACATTAAATGAGAAGAAGTAGACTTACCACAGTTGCCTCGAATGCCAACCATCTACCTGGACCAAAGTGCCAAGTACCTTGCTAAAGATGAAGACATCCTATAAACAAACAACCCAAAAAAATTTTCTTTTCTTCAAATATTTAATTTTAAAACTCTGTGGCATGTCTAAAGACGTGTCTAAAACTGCGTCTGTCTGTTCTGTGGTGTGCGTCTAAAACCACATCTGCTCTATGTATATAGATGCACTCGCTTTGCTTTTCTTCATATTACTTATACCTCGCGTGGCTTGCTTGCTTTGCTACTAACAGATCCACAGTTTTGAGGCTTAACACAACAAGACAAAGCACCCATAGAGGCACACACAGATGCGTTTATTAAACTAAATAAAAAACTTACGGGCGTGTCTATTTGTGCGTCTATTTTTGCATCTAGCAACCCGTGTCTATTAGCACATCTATATATCAGACACACGTGCATATAGACATGCACTTAAATGCTTAAATAGACATGCTTATAAACGCGTTTATAGGTGCAAATATAGATGCTTGTCGAACAGACAGACGCGTATATAGATGCATTTATAGACACATTGATAGACGCGCTTTATTTTTTTATTTTTTTAATTTACAGAATGCTGTGTATGTTGTGTATGCTATATGGTTACAAGAATCCCATATCCACATTGTGTAATTCAATTCTTACAGCCAACTGCATTTTAATTACAATTCCAAATAAAACATTACAACTCCAAAACGCAATCAAATTGAAAGCTTCAAAAGTGCTTGTATATACATATAACACGAAGCTAAGCCACGTCATGTGGCTTCAAGTACAAAAAATAAGAGGAGTGTATATACAAGAGGCATGAAGCCAAGCTAGTGGCTTTAAGTACAAAAAAGAGTAGCTAGCACTACTTCTACTACTAATCTATGTTCTCCATCTCCTCGCTCCCTTCCACGCTCTCTTGTACGCTCCCTTCTGCACCTCCTTCCTCGTCTTCCTCATCGTCTTGTGCATGGGCCTATAAACAAGGGACAACATATATCAATGTATGAAAAATCAAATCTTTACTTATAATTTTGGCATTATTTAATTACTTTCAAATACCTCGAGGGCCGCTCTAGTAGCCCGGGTATACTGCTCCTCAGTAATGAACCCGTCATCATAGAAGTGCCTCCATGTATCTCCTCTACGATGGTGGTGGTCTTAGGCTGTCTCCACAGGAGTAGGGTATCTACCCACGATCTCAAGCTGCATGACAACACACTTTGCGGAGGGATTAGTACAAAGAAACAACCTCCTAATAAACTATATAAGCAATATAATTTGAGATTGATACTTACAAATTGGGCCTCCCATGATTCAACACCCCCTGCTCCAAAATGCGTGCTTCCTTATTCCTCCATCTGGATCCTCCGTGCCTCCATGTGCTACAGACTGGGGTCCTCCCTTGCTGACTTCATTGCTTTCTTCCACTCATGCTTGTGAGCAGTGTGGGATAGGCCCCTTGGTGATTGACCTCCCTCAAGCCTGGAAAGCTCCGCTAGTGCCTGCCTCTTAAGGGAAGATCTTTTATTACCAAGTATCGTAACAATCTTTGACTTGGCCCATTTATCTGTGAACTAGCAATCGGGGGGGTTAGGATACCTAGAGCGAACAGCAACGAGGGTCTCATCAGCCAACCCCTTTAGCTGGTCTTTATAGTGGATAAAGCAATCTCTGTAATTGTTAGCAATTACAGAGTGCATGAAGGCCATGATGTCCTTCCCCTGCGCATCCATCAAGATGCCTCCTGTCTGAGTGTGGTCATAATAAATCGTACCATCACCTGGAGACACGTCTAAATCATCTGAATCATCATCGTCCCCACCGCCACCCCTCCCAAAGCATTGTGCCATGCATCCCCCACCGCTCTCCCTGCTACTACACCTGCTATCATGTCGTGTCGAGCTCGTACGTTGGCCACTCGTAGCTGGAGACTGCACAGGACTACGCTGACCACTCCTAACTGTAGAACCCAGTCTCGATGGCACAAGAGTATGCCGATGGCTCTGTGAGATAGAAGGACCTCCTGATGGCATGTGGGAAGGGGCATAAGACGGGATGGCAGAAGGGATATAAGACGGCATGGGGGAAGGGGCATAAGATGGTATGGGGGAAGGGGCATAAGATGGTATGGGGGAAGGGGCATAAGATGGCTATGTTGACTCTGCTGGGGTGATCTTAGGCGGTGTGGGGTGGTTGGAGTCTATAGTGCCAACTCCTAGGGAGTGTTTAGAGTACCCGTCATATATCCGTATAACTCCGTAGGACTAGGAGGGTGCCCTAAAAGGTTATATAAGTCCTTCCAAATAGATTCCCGGGGATCAAGTGAGCTGGATCAAGTGAGCTAGAAGCACTTCTTGGCCACATGTTGAACTGGAAAAAAAGCAAAAAATCTATTATTGATGAGTTGAGAAGAAAGGGGAAGGGAAGAGAGGCTTACTATCGGAGCGCGTCTATAGACACGTCTGACTTGCACGTCTATAGACGCATCTAACAGAGCGTCTACCAGAGCATCTAACAGAGCATCTAATAGAGCATCTGTCTGTGTCTGCAAACAGGTTAGATGCGCATTTAGATGCGCCTGTAGATGCGCTTTTAGATGCACTATGAGACGCGCCTATAGACGTGCTCCGATAGACGAGATTTCTAAAAAGTAGAAAAGGACATTGCACTCGACACACAAACGTGGCACTGATACCCAGATCATGCGCTTCTTGGATACGAGAAAGTACAAATCTAAAGAGAGCAAACTTCCAAACAAGATCAACTGCAAAAGGACTTACTTGGATAGAGGTATGGAAGGTTCTTATTTTTCAAAGTTGCTTCTCCTCCTTGTTCATCCTCCTCTTCTTTAAGCTTAGAAGTAAGTGTGGGTGCCTTCCTCTTAAGTGTAAGCTTGAAAGTAAGTATGGGAGCCTTCCTCTTAAGCGTCGAAACTATGGATCTGCTAATAAGGAAGGAAGCAAGCCGTGCAAAGTATAAGTAATGTGAAGAAAAGCAAAGCGAGCGTGCTAAAAGCAGGTTTAAAAGCCGCGTCTATAATCACATCTAATGGCACGTCTATAGGCACGTCTAAATACACAGAGTAGATGCACCTTTAGACGCATTTTTAGATGCGACTGTAGATGCGCTTTTAGACGCGCCTTTAGACGTGCCACAGAGTTTAAATTAAACATTTGAAGAAAGCAAATTTGGTGGGTTGTTTATTTGTAGGATGTCTTCATCTTCAACAAGTAGCTCCAGTGAGGATGAAACCCTCCGTATCCACCATCGCGAAAGGTGGTTGGAGCAAAAAATCAAATGTTTATGTGATCGATGTCGAGGAAACATGTATCGTGCACGCAGGATTACACTTAATCATATCTCAAAGTATGGAGAATGGGATGTGACCGTAAACAGGGTAAGGGTTTGTAAGTTAAGGTTGATCGAGATACCTATGGGTGTTCATATGTTTGAGTTATGATCTCGTTTTAATTTGATACAGGATGCAGTGCCACACCCGCATATGTTGCCCTATGCTCGTCGTGACGAGGCGAAGCATCGGTGATATGAGGTGGGATCTTCAGGAGGGACCGTTATGGATGCATGGAGTGATGGTGATAGTAGCCCTCCGCCATTACCTCATGAAGCCATGGAGGAGGAGGTGTTTGATGATATGGTGCGGGATTTATATGTCCATCAAGGGAGGGATGATAGCATGGAGCAGGATTATCTTTTTACTGCAGCATCAACTCCACTGTTTGAGGGGTGCACATTCTCTATTCTACATGCCTCCCTTGAGTTACTAAACTTGCAAACCATCTATGGATGGAGCAATGCAAGTTTGAATGCATTACTCAAGTAAGCTTTAAAGTCTATTTTGCAAACATGGTGAATTATGCTAGTGGGTCAATTACTCGAATGCTTTTTCTCATTTATGGTCTTCACGTGCAGGCTATTGTGTAAAATGCTTCCAAGGGAGAATAAAATGCTTTATTTGGAGCCTTTGATTGACGAGCTAGAGATACTTTGGAGAGGTATCAAGGTGCATGATGTGAGCAGGCCTCCCTCGTCACGAGACTTCAACTACAAAGTAGTCTTGATGTGGACAATGCATGACTTCCCAGGCTATGGCGAGTGTTTAGGTAAGCATTGCATTTCTATTTATGAATAGGCAAAGGATGTGGCACCCTAAACCCACCTTCCACTCTTAATTGCGTCTATTGTTCAGGTCTCACTATGTCGGGTTACCATGCATGTCCTGTTTATGGTCCTTTGCTAGTTGCCTCATGGGCAGACGCATTGAATAAGGTCATCTATGAGAATTACCATCGATTTCTCCCACCTGATCATCCTAGATATGTTTCCCCTTGGAATGAAGTCCTCCCACAATCACGGAGCCAATGGAGCCATGGATGATTATTGTGGCATAATCCAAGATATTATTATGCTTGACTTTCGACGCTTCTTTGTGTATGTTTTGGATGTAAAGTGGTTTAAGGACGTGGTGGAAAGAGGCCCTAATTCAACAATCAAATGCCATGCAAGTGGCTTTGTAACTATTGACTCCACAAAGTTTTGGCAAAGTAGGAAGGACACACTAGTACTACCGCAACAATGTGAACAGGTATTGTGCACACATATAAAAATACTCGCTTTTAACTATTTGATGCAAGAAAAATAACATGATTGTATTTGTGTTTGAAATAGGTTGTCTATCAACCAATGGTGGATAATAATAGATAGTGGCATGTCATACCTATTATGCCACGTTTCAAAGTGATGTATAGTACATTTACTAATATGGAGCATATGGAGGATGATCATGGCCATGGACGTGATGATGACCGTGATACGAGAGAGGAGGATGATCATGAGATAGGAGATACAGATATTGAGGCCATTACTCGTGAGGAAGAGCCTACCATTCGAGATGCTGATTTCGATGAGCACATGAGTGGCACAAGTAGTAGTGGGTTGAATGTATTTGTAGATCTAAACACTTGTTTGGATTTTGAAGTAGATAGTTTGGCAAGGGTTGATCTCATTGAGGATGAGATTGAACCCTAGCCCCATAATTGATATTGGCAGAACTATTTTACATATTGTCTTATTCTCCTCATCTCACTTAATTCTCGTATATGTGGGCTTGCAAAGAATTATGTGCTTTCGTAATCATGGGCAATGTTTGGAAAGCAATGATGTACACCAAAATCTCACTTTTTGTATTCTCTGTTTTGCGTCTATCTACGCGTCTAAACGCGCATCTGATTCTCAGTGTAAATGCAGAAATAAACATGCTAATACACGTGCATATAGATGTGCTGATAAACGCGATGTTAGACAGGCCCATATTTTCTTAGTTTAGACGCGAAAGTAGACGCGTCAATTTACGTGCAAATAGACGAGCTTTTAGACGTGCTTTTAGATGCACCCGTAATTCCTCTACTAAAGCAACGCCTATAGACGCACCTGCTATTTTACGCATCTACCAAGTGCGTCTATAGTTGCTTTGTGTTGTTGTGTAAGAGGAAGGCACCCATACTTATTCCAAGCTTACACTTAAGAGGAAGGCACCCACACTTACTTCTAGGCTTATAGGAGAAAAGGGTGAACAAGGAAGAGAAGCAACTTTGAAGAAGGAGAAGAAGCTTCCATACCTCTATCCAAGGTAAGTCTCTTTACGATTGATCTTTTTTGGAAGTTACTCTCTTTGGATTTATCCTTTTCCGTATCCAAGAAACGATTGATTTTGGTATTAGTGTTACGTTTTTGTGTCAGGCACATGTCCTTTTCTACTTTTTAGAAAAGTCCATCTGTCAGAGCGTGTCTATAGTCGCATCTCAGAGCATGTCTAAAACCGCATCTACAGGCGCATCTAGCCTATTTATAGACATACATAGCCGCATCTATAGACGCGCTGTTATATGCAAAAATAGATGTGCTTCTCAGACACGTCTATAGACGCGCTCCGATAGTAATCTTTTTCGACAATAATCTTTTCTTCCGTTCCCCTTTCTTCTCAGTTCATCAGTAATCGTCTTTTTTTCTTTTTTCCAGTTCATCATGTGGCCAAGAAGCTCTTCGGGCTCACCTGATCTTCAGGAGTCTATTTTTAGGGACTTATATAACCTTTTAGGGCACCCTCCTAGTCCTACGGAGTTATATGGGTATATGATGGGTACTCTAAACACCCCCTAGGAGTCAGCACTATAGACTCCAAACCACCCCACACTAGCTGAGATTACCCCAGCGGAGTCAGCACAGCCTAGCCGGCTACACAGTCGAGGCCCTTCCCCCATGCCGTCTTATGCCCCTTCCCCCACGCCGTCTTATGCCCCTTCCCCCATGCTGTCTTATGCCCCTTCCCACATGCCATCAGGAGGTCCTTTTGTCTCGCACAGCCATCAACATACTCCTGTGCAGTCGAGACTTGGTTCCCCAGCTACGAGTGGTCCACGTAGTCCCATGCAATCTCCAACTACGAGTGGCCAGTGTACTAGCTCGACATGACACAGTAGCAGGTGTAGTAGCAGGGAGAGCGGTGGGGGATGACAGTGCTTTGGGAGGGGTGGTGGTGGGGACGATGATGATTCACATGATTTGGACGTGCCTCCGGTGATGGTACGATCTTATATGACATCACTCAGACAGGAGGCATCTTGATGGATGCACGGGAAAGGACATCATGGCCTTCATGCACTCTATAATTGCTAATAGTTATAGAGATTTCTTTATCCACTACAAAGACCAGCCAAAGAGGTTGGCTGATGAGACCCTCGCTGTTGTTCGCTCTAGGTATCCTAACCCCCCCAATCATCAATTCACAGATAAATGGGCCAAGTCAAAGATTGTTACGATACTTGGCAATAAAAGATCTTTGCTTAAGAGGCAGGCACTAGTGGAGCTTGCCAGACTCAAGGGAGGTCAACCACCAAGGGGCCCGCCCCACACCGCTCACAAGCATGAGTGAAAGAAAGCAATCAAGTCAGCGAGGGAGGACCCCAGTTTGCAGCATGTGGAGGCACGATGGATCCAGATGGAGCAATATGGAAGCATGCATTTTGGAGCAGGGGGTGTTGAATCATGAGAGGCCCAATTTGTAAGTATCGATCTCAAATTATATTGCTTATGTAGTTTATTAGGAGGTTGTTTCTTTGTACTAACCCCTCTGCAAATTATGTCATCTTGCAGCTTGAGATCGTGGGCAGATATCCTACTCCTATCGAGACAGCCTACCACTGCCACCATCATAGAGGGGATACATGGAAGCACTTCTATCATGACGGGTTGATTACTAAGGAGCAGTATATCTGGGCTACTCGAGCGGCCCCCAAGATATTGGAAAGTAATTAAATCATGTCAATATTATAAGTAAAGATTTGATTTTTCATACATTGATATATGTTGTCCCTTGTTTACAGGTCCTTGCACAAGAAGATGAGGAAGAAGACGAGGAAGGAGGCAGAGAAGGGAGCGCAGAAGGGAGTGCATAAGGGAGCATGGAAGGAAGCGAGGACATGGAGAACATAGATTAGTCATAGAAGTAGTGCTAGCCACTCTTTTTTGTACTTAAAGCCACTAGCTTGGCTTCGTGCCTCTTGTACATATACTCCTCTTATTTTTTGTACTTGAAGCCACATGACATGGCTTAGCTTCGTGCTATATGTACAAACAAGCACTTTTTGAGCTTTCAATTTTATTGTGTTTTGGAGTTATAATGTTTTATTTGGAATTGTAATTAAAATGCGGTTGGCTATAAGAATTCAATTACACAATGTGGAAATGGGATTCCTATAACTATATAGCATACACAACATACACAGCATTATGTAAATTTTTAAAAAAATATTATGTAGCGTGTCTATCAGTGCATCTATAAACACGTCTATATACGTGTCTGTCTGTTTGAGAAGTATCTATTTGCACATCTATAAAAGCGTCTATAAGACCGTTTATAAATGCATCTATACACACGTTTAACGATGTGTCTGTTTGTTTTTTAAATTTTTTAGCAAAGTGTCTATTTAGGCATCTAGATGCGCATGTATGCATACGTCTGTCTGCTATATAGATGCGCTGTTAAACGCGGGTCTCTAGACACACAAATAGACGTGCAAATAGATGCACTCGTAAGTTTTTTTTAAAGTTGAGTAAACGTGTCTGTGTGCACATGTGTGGGTGCTTTGTCTTGTTGTGCCACATTCTTGAAGATATGCATGGGATCCAAGAGATGATTGATTTGTAACTGACCCCAATAAGGAAGCTCGTGAAAGATTGATAGCCTCTTCATATTAGGAGGATGTTCCTCTCCATTCGCCCTCTAAGCTTGAATCCAGTCACTTGCCTTCAAATATGATGGTGGTGGATCAAGTTGACCTCCACGTGCGAGATGGTCGAGCGGAAGGTATTGAGCATGACCTTCATAAACATTTTTCCTCATATGTTTCGAGTATCATGCAAGCGATTTCAAACCCGGTCCCAGGACAAGCATGGTACCCACTTGTAACAAGTCCTGCACGCGTGCATGAATGTGTTAGTATAAGACATGCATGCGAAATAGTCATAAAAGCATAATTCTATATTATACTTGTAGAGACACAACCACGTACCTGCGCACTCTCCATATCCTGGGTAGTCATGCATGGTCCACATCAAGATACCCCTGACCAAAATATCATTGGTATGTCTAGGAGCTCTGGAAATATCAAAGACCCACACTCCTCTCCATAATATCTATAACTCTTCTATCAAAGGTGCCATGTACATGTCCATATTTTTTACCTTGTACTTCCCTGGCATAAGTAGTGCAAGCATGAGGTGTCCCTTTTTTTTTGTTAGCCATGAAGGGATATTGTAATTCACCACGACTATGGGCCATGTCGACCAAGATGTCGAGCATAATTCGAAAGGATTCACGCCATCCATGGCAAGCCCAGGATGTAAGTTACATGGCTCCCTCGCAAAGTCTGGCCACTGATTGTCTATGTGCTTCTAAGCTACACAATCTGTGGGAATCCTCTGTGTCATCAGTGGACCGATGGGATGCATGCCATGTCATCATCTTCGCTATGGATTTGCACCGGAACATGTGTTGTATTCTTACAATGATGGAAAAGTGTCTCAAGACCTCTACCAGTATCTGCTCACCCTTCAAGTCATCTCTGTATCGGTGTTCCCCACACTTCGGGCAACTAGAAAAATCTCCATGCTCATGACGAAAGAGAATACAATCATTATGGCAACCATGGATGGTATCATAATCCATACCCACTATTGTTAGCATCTTTTTCGCTTCATCTCTTGATGCAGGCATGGTATTTGGTGCAGGCAACATCTTCTGGAGCAATCTATCACAATTCAAACATACATAGGCTTCGAACAATGATGATTCGGTACACTAATCCATACATGATGATTCTTTAAAAAAACAATATCCAAATAATGAGTCAAATTAATGCAAGAGCTAATCCTAGCACCCTCGTACAATTGTGTTGATTGCAACTCTCACATTTTGACCTCAAACTCTGACATCACGTGTACATAGGATGTAGTGCCCCTAAAAATAGAATCCATCATGTCGACCATACCCTCGTCATCATCCGGGAGACTATAGTCTTGCTGAAAGTGTGAAGATATATGCGTACCCTCGTCAGCCTCCTCATCCTATTTTAAGATTTCATGTAAATATAAGATCTTGTATTTCCTGGTATCCAATATTAACTGTGAACTTAAATAGCTTTGACTTACTGATAATCCATCAACACATGCAACACCAATGGTGGGTACTAGTTTGGGATCCTCCCTATACATCCGCAAGGGGCGCATGATAATACAATGTTGATGTCGTACTTCTCGCTTACAATAAGTGCAATGACAATATAACCTCTTCGTAAGCCATTTTGTGCTCCTAGGTGTTGGCGCATCATCGGACGAGCTTCCACTCATCCTTTCTATCTACACTTATAAAATCACAACATAAGTTGCAAGGAAGTATATTAATAGTTATTAAATAGCATCTATGAGCTTCTTTTTTAACTTTAAACATAAAGTGTCCTGAAGCGTCGCTATATAGCAACATTTTGATTTGTTCCGTTGCTATATAGTGACGATTTGCTCTGTTTTGTCGCTATATAGCAACGCTTTTAATTAAAAGTGTCACTATATCGCGACTGACCAGCGTCGCTATATAGTCACACTGTGGGTTAAAACCCGAAACTCGACGTGATGCATGGCGCTTTCTTTAGCACTCTCTAATCTCTATTGTAAGCAAAGCAATCTCTCTTCCCACCTATTTCCGATGACCTCCCACTCTATTCTCCACTCCTCACCACTACTCACCCCTCTCCTAACACTTGTGCTTCCTCTCCACCCTTCTCCCTCTTTGGTTTCTTGAAAGGAAGTTTTCAAGAAGGTGAGTCTCTTTGAACAGAGTAAGTAGGTTTTTTGTGAGATTTCATTCTATGAGTGCTTCTCCTTGTATTGCTAAAGCTGTGTACTAGTTTTCATGCTTGATTTCAAAGGATTGAAACAAAAAATGAGATTCCTCCTTCCTCTGACATCTTATTTGAAAAATGGTATGTTTCCTCTCTTTTGTAGGGCTAGTCCACAAAACACCGAGCGGGATGTACCATTCCAGGTAAGTGCTTCCTCATTTTTCCATTTGTTATTTTTGTTATTTGCATTGGCTTGCAGCTAGCGCCTTAAGCGCTAGCTGCAGTGATGGGTGTAGAAACCCTCTCTTCCCCTCTCTTCCCTCTTCTTTCCCTCTTCTCTCCTCTTCTTTCCCTCCTTTCCTTCTCCTTCTCCTTCAATCTTTCAATTTCTTTCTCCCTCTTTTTCCCTCTTTCCTTTCCCTCTTCTTCTCTCTTTCCCCCTTCTCTTATGCTCATGCATAAGCATAAGCATGAGCATATGTCTCCTTCTCTTATGCTTATGCTTATGCTTATCACAACAAGACAAAGCACCTACAGACGCACACACAGACGAGTTTACTGAACTTCTAAAAAAACTTACGGGCATGTCTATCTATGCGTCTATTTTCGCATCTAGAGACCCATGTCTAATAGTGCATCTATATAGCAGACAGATGTGCATATAAATGCATATCTAGATGCGTAAATGGACACTCTGCTAAAAATTTTAAAAACAGACAGATGCATCGTTAAACGCATGTATAGACACGTTTATAAATGTTATTATAGATGCGTTTATAGATGCACAAATAAACGCTTCTCGAATAGACAGATGAGTTTATAAATGCACTATATAATTATTATTTTTTAATTTACAGAATGCTGTGTATGTTGTGTATGCTTTACAGTTACAAGAATCCCATTTCCACATTGTGTAATTCAATTCTTATAGCCAACCGCATTTTAATTACAATTCCAAATAAAACATTACAACTCCAAAACACAATAAAATTAAAAGCTCAAAAAGTACTTGTATGTACATATAGCACGAAGCTAAGCCACGTCATGTGGCTTCAAGTACAAAAAATAAGAGGAGTGTATATACAAGAGGCATGAAGCCAAGCCAGTGGCTTTAAGTACAAAAAAGAGTAGCTAGCACTACTTCTACGACTAATCCTTGCTCCCTTCCATGCTCCCTTTTGCTCTCCCTTCTCCACCTCCTTCCTCCTTTTCTTCCTCATCTTCTTGTGTAGGGACCTATAAACAAGGGACAACATATATCAATGTATGAAAAATCAAATCTTTACTTATAATATTGACATTATTTAATTACTTTTAAATACCTCGGGGGCCGCTCCAGTAGCCTGAATATGCTGCTCCTTAGTAATCAACCCATTGTGATAAAAGTGCCTCCATGTATCTCCTCTGCGATGGTGGCGGTGGTAGGCTGTCTCGACAAGAGTAGGGTATCTGCCCACGATATCAAGCTACAAGACCACACAATTTGTGGAGGGGTTAGTACAAAGAAACAACCTCCTAATAAACTACATAAGCAATATAATTTGACATCGATACTTACAAATTGGGCCTCCCATGAATCAACACCCCCTGCTCCAAAATGCACGCTTCCATATTGCTACATCTAGATTCTTCGTGCCTCCACGTGCTGCAGACTAGGGTCCTCCCTCACTTACTTCATTGCTTTCTTCCACTCACACTTGTGACTGGTGTGGGGCGAGCCCCTTGGTAGTTGACCTCCCTCTAGCCTGGCTAGCTCCGCTAGTGCCTGCCTCTTAAGCAAAGATCTTTTATTGCCAAGTATCGTAACAATCTTTGACTTGGCCCATTTATCTGTGAACTGACGATTGGGGGGGTTAGGATACCTAGAGTGAACAGCAGCGAGGCTCTCATTAGCCAACCTCTTTGGCTGGTCTTTGTAGTGGATAAAGCGATCTTTGTAATTGTTAGCAATTACAGAGCGCATGAAGGCCATGATGTCCTTTCCCCGTGCATCCATCAAGATGCCTCCTGTCTGAGTGATGTCATAGAATATCGTACCATCACTCGAAGGCACGTCTAAATCATCTGAATCATCATCGTCCCCACCACCACCCCTCCCAAAGCACTGTGCCATGCATCCCCCACTGCTCTCCCTGCTACTACGCCTACTACCATGTCGTGTCGAGCTAGTACGCTGGCCACTCGTAGCTGGAGACTACACGGGACTACGTGGACCACTCGTAGCTAGAGAACCGAAACTCGACTACAGAGGAGTACATCGACGGCTCTGCGAGACAGAAGGACCTCCTGACGGCATGGGGGAAGGGGCATAAGACGGCATGGTTGAAGGGGCATAAGACGGCATGGGGAAAGGGGCATAAGATGGCATGGGAGATGGGCCCGTGCTATGTAGCCGGCTGGGTTGTGCTGACTCCACTGGGGTAATCTCAGCTGGTGTGGGGTGGTTTGGAGTCTGTAGTGCTGACTCCTGGGGGGTGTTTAGAGTACCCGTCATATACCCATATAACTCCGTAGGACTAGGACGGTGCCCTAAAAGGTTATATAAGTTCCTAAAAATAGACTCTCGGAGATCAGGTGAGCCCGAAGAGCTTCTTGGCCACATGATGAACTAGAAGAAAGAAAAAAGATGATTATTGATGAGCTGAGAAGAAAGGGGAAGGGAAGAAAAGATTACTGTCAGAGCGCGTCTATAGACGCGTTTGAGAAGCGTGTCTATTTTTGCATATAATAGCGCATCTATAGATGCGGTTGTCTGTGTCTCCACACAAGCTAGACGTGCATCTAGATGCGCCTGTAGATGCGGTTTTAGACGTGCTCTGAGATGCGTCTATAGATGCACTCCGATAGATGGACTTTTCTAAAAAGTAGAAAAGGACATTGCACCTGACACAAAAACGTAACACTGATACCCAAATCATGCGTTTCTTGGATACGAGAAAGTACAAATCCAAAGAGAGCAAACTTCCAAAATAGATCAACTGCAAAAAGACACCTTGGATAGAGGTATGGAAGGTTCTTCTCCTTTTTCAAAGTTGCTTCTCTTCCTTGTTCACCCTCTTCTCCTTTAAGCTTGGAAGTAAGTGTGGGTGCCTTCCTCTTAAGTGTAAGCTTGGAAGTAAATGTGGGTGCCTTCCTCTTAGATGTCGAAACTATGGATCTGCTAATAGCAAAGCAAGCAAGCCATGCGAAGTATAAGTAATGTGAAGAAAAGCAAAGCGAGCATGCCAAAAAGCAAATTTAAAAGCCATGTGTATAGGCGCGTCTAATAGCATGTCTATACATGCATCTAAATACACACAGCAGACACGGTTTTAGATGTGCTTGTAAATGCGCACCATAGAATAGGCAGACGCAGTTTTAGACACGCTTATAGATGCGCACCACAGAACAGACAAACGTGGTTTTAGATGCACCTTTACACGTGCCACAGAGTTTAAAATTAAATATTTGAAGAAAAGCAAATTTTTATGGGTTGTTTGTTTGTAGGATATCTTCATCTTCAACAAGTAGCTCCGGTCAGGACGAATCCCTCCGTATCCACCATCGCAAAATGTGGTTAGAGCAAAAATTCAAATGTATGTGTGATCGATGTCGAGGAAACATGTATTGAGCACGTAGGATTACACTCAATCACATCTCAAAGTATGGAGAATGGGACGCGACCATAAACATGGTAAGTGTTAAAGAATTAAGGATGATTGAGATACCTATGGAGGTGTTCATATGTTTGAGTTATGATCCCGTTTTAATTTGATACAGGATGTAGTACCACACCCGCATATGTTGCCCTATGCTCGTCACGAGGAGGCAAAGCGTCGGCGATATGAGGTGGGATCTTCAAGAGGGACCGTTACAGATGCATGGACTGATGGTGATAGTAGCCCTCCACCATTACCTCATAAAGCCGTAGAGGAGGAGTGTTTGATGATATGGTGCGGGATTTATATGTCCATCAAGGGAGGGATGATAGCATGGAGCACGATGATCTTTTTATTGCAGCATCGAATCCAATCTTTGAGGGGTGCACATTTTCTATTCTACGTGCCTCCCTTGAGTTACTAAACTTGCAAACCATCTATGGATGGAGCAATGCAAGTTTGAATGCATTACTCAAGTAAAATGCTTTTCCTCATTTATGGTCTTCATGTGCAGGCTATTGTGTAAAATGCTTCCAAGGGAGAATAAATTACCGACCTCAAGAGATATGGCAAGGCAACATGTGACCTCTCTTGGAGGAGTAGATTACAAGTGCATCCATGCATGCATCAATGATTGTGTTTTGTTTTGTGGACTACATAAGGATGCAAGAGAGTGCCCTACTTGTGGAGAGGCAAGATATAGAGCAGATCTCAAAACTTTGGACGTGCCTCGTAAGGTTTTGTGACATTTTCCCATAATCCCTCGCATCCAACATATGTTCAAGTGCAAATCCATTGCAGAGCTCATGTCATGGCATTCCTCCCATCGATCAACCGATGGCAAGTGGAGAACTCCTACAGACTCTCCTGCGTGGAAGCATATTGAAGACACATGCCCAAGCTTCAAGGAAGAACCTAGGAGCTTGAGACTTTGATTGGGTTTGGACGGTGTGAACCCATTTGGTCTCAAAAGCACCTCTTACAGTGTATGGCCATTGATATTGGTCAATTATAATCTTCCACCCTCTATGGCTATTAAGAAAGGACATGTTATGCTGTCCCTTCTAATTCCATGGAGACCTAAAGTAAAAAATCCTGATGTTTATTTGGACCCTTTGATTGATGAGCTAGAGATACTTTGGAGAGGTATCGAGATGCATAATGTGAGCAGGCCTCCCTCGTCATGGGACTTCAACTGCAAAGCAATCTTGATGTGGACGATGCATGACTTCCCAGGCTATGGCGAGTGTTCAGGTAAGCATTCCACTTCTAATTATGAATAGGCAAAGGATGTGGCACCCTAAACCCACCTTCAACTCTTAATTGCGTCTATTGTTCAGGTCTCACTACATCGGGTTACCATGCATGTCCTATTTGTGGTCCTTCGCTAGTTGCCTCAAGGGCAGATGCATTGAATAAGGTCATCTATGAAAATCACCATCGATTTCTCCCACCTAATCATCCTAGATATGTTGCCCCTTGGAATGAAGTCCTCCCACAATCACTCACCACGGGAGATTGGATGAGAATTTGGGACGGTTCCACGACTCCTCCACCACTTGGCATGAGCCGGTAAGAGTTTGTAACTATTGTGTGCTATATTGGTTGGAAATAAAGATTGCCCGCTAACACTTTATTTTGTTTAGATACTCCATCTTTTATCATTTACCATATTGGTCCCACCTCAAGATCAATCACCTGCTTGATCCCATGCATATCTTCAAGAATGTGGCATCTACCATTTGGGAGCATTTGAATGGGACATGAGATTCCGTAGGCATAAGGGAGGATCTACGTACCACAGGCAGGATGCGTGAAGCTTGGCCACAAGAGAGACCAAATGGGCGTGTTTTTTACCTTGTGCACCGTGGAGGTTAGCAAATCTAGAGATGGCGGCAGTGAAGCGTGCTATTACTACAATTCATAGTCCCACTAGATGCATGAGGTGTTTGAAGGGAGCCTTTACAAAGAGCAAGAAAAGAGGTGTAGAGCAATTATATGGCTTGAAATCTCATGATTGGCACAACATGCTCCAAGTAAGTATTTTATGTGCATAATATCTTTTTCCTTTCAAATTTGTGAGTGAATAATTATAAACAACTAATCAACCACCTCCTCGTGGGTTCAGTTCATACTACCTACTAGCATTTCACGTAGTGCATCAAAGGACATGAAAGATTGTATTTACAAGATGGGCGAGCTTGTGAGGTACTTTACATGATACAAAATATGATGCGTATCAATGCTCCATGCAAGGTGTTCATATTGCTAATATGGTGTACTTTTTCATTTCTAGGTATGTGAGCTCAAAGGAAATAGATCCCACCATGCTTGAGAATGCTCGAGTTATGTTAGTGGAGACATTTCCACGTTCTATTCTCACAAGCCAACTACATCTCATAGTGCATTTGGTGGATGAGATTGCTATATGCAGTACTATACATGCACGATGGTTGTTCTTTCTCGAGTGCTTTGTGAAGACTTGAAGGGTTTCGTGAGACAAAATGCAAGACCCGAAGGTAACATGGCTGAGGGTTGGTTGGTATAAGAGTCACTTGTATATATTTCTGAGTTTCTTGTTGACGTGGATAGCTCTCTCCCACGACTATGGAGCGATGATGAAGACCTAAGGATGACCTCTATTGTGCCTCAAGGAAAAGGATGCAACAAAGTAATAGACACAGAGTTGCACAATAGTATCAACCTCTACCTCTATTGCATGCTTAATAGTGATGTGATGAAAAGATGGGTGACAAGATACGAGGATGCAAAGGCAAGAAGACAAGAAGAAAGGGCCCTCTTTCGTACACACCACCGATCTCGTGTGCCATACCCTCAGTATCTAAGAGCACTTCCAAAGGATATTCATGTGGATTGGCTACTTGATGAAATGGAGAAAGCAGAGAAAGACGAGCGGATGCATATCACAATGGAAGAATGGGAATATGCTAGGGGATGCATGAGCAAGGTCGGTATATAGAATGTTATGCATAAGTTAGGAGCTTTTAATAATTTAGATTGCTTATTTAATTGATTTTTTCTTGGTGTAGTGCACTATGTTCAATGCTATATGATGTGAGGGCAAGCATTTTCGAACACAACGGATTGATGATGAGAGAAACACACAAGATTGCGGCATCATTGCTAGCTTTGAGGAAGCCAATGGAGCCATGGATGATTATTGTGGCATAATCCAAGATATTATTAAGCTTGACTTTCGACGCTTCTTTGTGTATGTTTTGGATGTAAAGTGGTTTAAGGACGTGGTGGAAAGAGGCCCTAATGCAACAATCAAACGCCATGCAAGTGGCTTTGTAACTATTGACTCCACAAATTTTTGGCAAAGTAGGAAGGACACACTAGTACTACTGCAACAATGTGAACAGGTACTGTGCACACATATAAAAATACTCGCTTTAAATATTTGATACCTTCGATGCAAGGAAAATAACATGATTGTATTTTTGTTTGAATTAGGTTGTCTATCAACCAATGGTGGATAATAATAGATGGTGGCATGTCATACCTATTATGCCATGTTCCAAAGTGATGTATAGTACATTTACTAATATGGAGCGTATGGAGGATGATCATGGCCATGGAGGTGATGATGACCGTGATACGAGAGAGGAGGATGATCATGGCCATGGAGGTGATGATGATCGTGATACAAGAGAGGAGGATGATCATGAGATAGGAGATATAGATATTGAGGCCATTACCCATGAGAACAAGCCTACCATTGGTGATGCTAATTTTGATGAGCACATGAGTAGCACAAGTAGTAGTGAGTTGAATGTATTTGTAGATCTAAACACTTGTTTGGATTTTGAAGTAGATATTTTGGCAAGGGTTGATCTCATTGAGGATGAGATTGAACCGTAGCCCATCATTGATATTGGCAAAACTATTTTACATATTGTCTCATTCTCCTCACCTCACTTAATTCTTGTATATGTGGGCTTGCAAAAAAGCATTGATGTTTTTGTTTAAATTTTGTGCTTTGGTAATCATGGGCAATGTTTGAAAAGCAAACAAGTACACCAAAATCTCACTTTTGGTATTCTTTGTTTTGCGTCTAAATACGCATCTAAATACACGTCTAATTCTTAGTGTAGATGTGCTAATAGACGTGTAAATACACGCGCAAATAGACGCCGTGATAAACATGCTATTAGACGTGTCCGTATTTTCTCAGTGTAGTCGCACTAATAGACATGTTAATACATGCACAAATAGACAAGCTATTAGATGCGCTTTTAGACGTGCCCGTAATTTCTCTATTCAAGCAACGCCTATAGATGCACCCGCTATTTTGCGCATCTATCAAGTGCGTCTATAGTTGCTTTGTGTTGTGTATGCATAAGACTCCGCATAAGCATGAGCATATGTCTCCTTCTCTTATGCTTATGCTTATGCATAAGAGGAGTCTTATGCATAAGCATAAGAGGAGTCTTATGCATAAGCATAACCATAAGAGAAGGAGACATATGCTCATGCTTATGCTTATGCATGAGCATAAGAGAAGGAGACATATGCTCGTGCTTATGCTTATGCATGAGCATAAGAGAAGGACACATATGCTCATGCTTATGCTTATGCATGAGCATAAGAGAAGGACACATATGCTCATGCATAAGCATGAGCATACGTCTCTTTTTCCTTCTTTTCTTTCCCTCTTCTTCTCTCGTTCTTTCCCTCTTTCCTCTTTTCCAATCTCTCTTTCCTTTTCCTCTTCTTTTCTCTTCTCCTCTTTCCCCCCCTCTTTTCCCTCTTTCATGCTCATGCTCTTATGCTCATGCCTATGCCTTGTAGTGACACTTATTGTTTAAAGTTAAAAAAGAAGCTCATAGATGCTATTTTATTACTATTAATATATTTCCTTGCAGCTTATGTTGTGATTTTATAAGTGTGCAGATGGAAGGATGAGTGGGAGCTCATCAAATGATGCGCCAATGCTTAGGAGCACAAAGTGGCTTATGGAGAGGTTGTATTGTCATTGCACTCATTGCAAGCAAGAAGTATGACATCGTCGTATTATCATGCGCCACTTACGGATATATGGGGAGGAGCTTGAACCAGTACCCACCGTTGGTGTTGCACGTTTTGATGGATTATCAGTAAGTCAAGGCTATTTAAGTTCATGGTTAATATTGGATACCATTATGATACGAAACCTTAAGACAAGATCTTATATTTACACGAAATCTTAAAACAGGATGAGGAGGCTGACGATGGTACGCATATACCTTCACACTTTGAGCAAGACTATAGTCTCCCGGATGATGATGAGGGTATGGTTGACATGACGGATTCTATTTTTAGGGGCACTTCATCCCATGTACACGTGATGTCAGAGTCTGAGGTCAAAATGTGAGAGTTGCAATCAACACATTTATACGAGGGTGCTAGGATGTCTAAACTACGTGCTTGTCTCTCAATCTTGAATCTACAAGTAAAGTATGGGTGGTCGGATACAAGTGTCTTGGCCTTTATGAGGTTAGCTCTTGCATTAATTTGACTCATTATTTGTTTTGAGAATCATCATGTATGGATTAGTGTACCGAATCATCATTATTCGAAGCCTATGTATGTTTGAATTGTGATAGGTTGCTCCAAAAGATGTTGCCTACACCAAATACCATGCTTGCATCAAGAGATGAAGCGAAGAAGATGCTAGCTAACAATAGTGGGTATGGATTATGATACCATCCATGCTTGCCGTAATGACTGTATTCTCTTTCCTCATGAGCATGGAGATTTGGCTAGTTGTTCGAAATGTGGAGAACAATGATATAGAGATGACTTGTAGGGTGAGTAGATACCAGTAAAGGTCTTGAGACACTTTCCCATCATTGCAAGAATACAACACATGTTCCGATGCAAATCCATAGTGGAGTTGATGACATGGCATGCATCTCATCGGTCCACTGATGACACATTGAGGATTCCTGCAGATTGTGTAGCTTGGAAGCACATAGACAATCAGTGGCTAGACATTGTGAGGGAGCCACGCAACTTACATCTTGGGCTTGCCATGAATGGCGTGAATCCTTTCAGGTTACGCTCGACATCTTGGTCGACATGGCCCATAGTCATGGTGAACTACAATATCCCACCATGGCTAACAATAAAAAAGGGACACCTCATGCTTGCACTACTTGTGCCAGGGAAGTACAAGGTAAAAAATATGGGCATGTACATGGCACCTTTGATAGAGGAGTTACAGATATTATAGAGAGGAGTGCAGGTCTGATATATTTCCAGAGCTCCTAGACATACCAATGATATTTTGGTCAGGGGTATCTTGATGTGGACCATGCATGACTACCCAGGATATCGAGAGTGCGCAGGTACGTGGTTGTGTCTCTACATCTATAATATAGGATTATGCTTTTATGTCTCTCTTTTGCACGCATGTCTTATACTAACACATTCATGCACGAGTGTAGGACTTGTTACAAGTGGGTACCATGCTTGTCCTGTTTGTGGACCGGGTTTGAAATCGCTTGCATGATACTCCAAACATATGAGAAAAAATGTTGATGAAGGTCATGCTCGATACCTTCCGCTGGACCATCTCATGCATGGAGGTCAGCTTGATCCACCACCATCATATTTGAAGGCAAGTGACTGGTGGAGGGTGAATGAAGAGGAACCTCCTCCTGGTATGAAGACGCTATCGATCTTTCACGAGCTTCCTTATTGGGGTCAGTTACAAATCAATCATTTCTTGGATCCCATGCATATCTTCAAGAATGTGGGGGCTACTATTTGGGCACACTTGGTTGGTTCCAAAGACTCGAGAGGAGTGTGAGAAGACTTGCATGCTTTGAATAGGATGTCTCATTTGTGGCCCCAAGTGCATGCTTCGGGAAAAGTTGTCCTATTGAAAGCAACGTGGATCCTCTCTACAAGGGAGGAGATAGTAGTCAAGGTGGACATTGCCTCTTTTCAAACACCGATAGAGTACACTTGTTGCTTGAAAGGAGCATTTGCAAAGGACAATAAACTTAGTGGGCTCAAGTCCCATGATTGGCACAAGGTCTTACACGTATTCTAAGCTGTAGAGTTAGTGTACTGATAATCGTGATGCGGTAGCGTAATTATGATTATGTTATATTGTTGACATGACTTCTTTGTTGCTTTGATAGTTCATCCTCCCAATTATGATAAAGGGGTGCTTACAAGAAGATGTTAGAAATGCTATATTCAAGATCAGTGGTATTGTAGGTATGCTTACTATCAAATCGCATTGATTGCATTTTCTTCAATTTAAGCTGAATAATCTATAGACTGATGATGAAAATATCTTACATGGGCTTGTGAAATAGGTGGATATCTCAAAAAGAGATCTCCATATCGAGCATCGAGAAGACTAGGGTGGAATCCATCGAAGCCATATGTTTTCTTGAGAAGCACTTTCCCTCGAGCATTATGACAACTCAAGTCCACTTGCTTGTGCACATAGTTGATGAGGTGGCTATTGCAAGTACCGTTCATAGTCAGTGGATGTTTTTTCTCGAGCGGTTTATGAAAACTTTGAAGGGATTTGTAAGACAAAGAGCCCAAAAGCAAGCATGGCAGAGGGATGGCTTGTGCAAGAGTCATTAGTATATATCACAGAGTTTCTTTCATCCACAGATCCCGATATGCCGCAAGCTTGGCATAACAAGGACGATGATCGCATCGTTGGCGAGGTTCCCCAAGGAAAAGGGATTGAAGAAAGATGAGCGAAGAGCAAATGGAGAAATTCAATAAGTTTTGTATCCTCAATAGCAAGGAGATGTAGAAGTGGATTGAGAGATATGAAGCCGGCAAAGCAGAAAGAATAAATGCAAGGATAAGATTCAGAGTAATGTACAGGCGATCGCAACCATATCCACGAGATCTCGCCCTTCTCCCCACTCACATGTCTACAACTTGCTCTACGTAAAGCCGAACATGATAGAGAGACAATAAACGAACATGAGAGAGAGTTATCATCTGGATGTATGATGCATGTAAGTTTCTTACCTCTTGACATAATTAAGTAATTATTTGTGGCAATATACACTATAAAATAGATGCATCTTCATTGTTTTAATGATGCTCTTTTACAGTATAAAAAGTATAGTGCATTATGGTCATATGGACGACATTTTCATGTGGAATGCATCGATTCAAAGAGAGTCACGTATGATTATGGAGTCATGGCTAACTTCATAAAAGATAGCTGAGCAAGTGCTTCCGATACCAATCTTCTCTCCTCACAGTTGGATTATTGTGGAACCATACACGAAATCTATGAAGTTGATTTCAGACGATTTAGTATTTTCATTCTTGATGTAAAATGGTTTAGAACTATTTACAACGGTTCCCATGCGACAATGAGAAAAGATAGTAACAATTTCTTTGCAATAGACTCCACCAAACATTGGACCGATGAAGGTGATACTTTTGTTCTTCCCGAGCACTATGAGCAGGTACATACTAATGATTTAATTAATCGAAGCTTTCATTTTTAAAGATCCATTGATACATGTACTTAAGCATAATTTCATATATATAATTGACGACATTTGGCACCCATCTTCAATATAGGTGGTTTTTCATCCGGATCGTTTTGATCCAAGATGGTGGTACGTAATCCAAGTTGCACCATGAAGTAAGCAAATTTTTGAAGATAGAGATGTGGATATGGAGATGCCACTACCAATGCCAGATCCAATTGATCCAGATGAATATAGCGAAGAAGATGAAGATCACAATATGAGTCGAGGAAGATGCGCATAATGACATCGCACGGGAGGAAGATGGAGATCACGATATTGAGGAAGAAGACAACGATCATCAAGAATCACCACACTTTATTGAAGAAGATGATCAAGTACTTTTAGGTAAATGTACGATGCTAGAGTATGATGATGATATAGGAGATCAAGTCGGTATAGAGCTAGGGATAGACTTGTTTGGCACGTTAGACTTGCCTCAAGATGAAACCATTGATGTAAATGCTCTTCATTGAATTTTTTTCATCTCCAACTTGGACATGAATATATGAGCTTCAAAGGCTTGATGTACATGCTCTCATTGTTTTATTATCTCAAAAGATCAAACATGTATGAAAATTCAAAAAAAATTTCCATTGGAGAAAACCAACTTTTAAGGTTGATATGAGAAACAAAGCTCTCTGTAAAACGTCGCTATAAAAAAGTATCTCAGTGTCGCTATATAGTGACACTTACAATTTTGATAAAAGTCGCTATATAGTGACTTTAGAAATCATCGCTATATAGTGACGTTTGCCTAAAGCCGCTATATATCGACCCTTAACGAGGCACGCTTCCAATACCGATGATTAGCACCTTGCGTGCACTAAACGTCAATACTTAAACATCGCAATAGGATCCATGTGTAGTAGTGTATTGTTTTCACTGATGACCTAATAGAAATAAAAAATTGCTTTCATATGATAGATAACATTTTTTCCAAGTGATTTTCTCAATCAACTTTCTGGTTTGTTGAATGTATATAATTATCACTACAAAAGCATGTAGATTGGGCTACCTTACTCTTAATGATAAGATTGAGACTCTACTTGGCATCGATTAGATAAGATCTTGATCCCTAAAGATCATCTATGCTTACAACAGCAATCTTACACTCTTGGTTTTTATGGATATGACCAATGGGTATTGGGTCTTCTCTTCATCTAAATTTTTATGGAGTCCTATAGCTAAAGAAGTTTGCTTTATGTGATTGAGCATCTTATTTCTTCATATGGGAATATAAAAGCATGATATGCTAGTGTGTTAAATCCAAGGGAACACAAATACTGAGTGCAAGATGGTGTGATCAATTGGTGGAGACTGAAAGCCAGAGGGCGACACCGTATCAAGAAGCTTCTTATCATTAAGTATATTTCTCATTGCTTTTGCTTTTGCTTCAAATATTATTGATTTTATGAAAGTATGAACCTTTTCCATCCTGATGCCCTAGATCAATTCTTCTCTGTTATGAGTGTTCATCTTCCTATCCAAACACAATTCTACCAGTGTATTGACAGCAGGCAGCAAAAAGAAATAACCATAACTTTCTTACCTGAAATCGGAATCTAGTGATCCAACCAAGGAAAATAACCGATGCATACACTTCGAACAAGGTAACGTGGGCCTTTTTCATCAATCATGACCATAACATTGATTTGCGATGCATCTTTGATAACTTTTGCATATCAACTCAAAACCTAGTGATCAAGTAGCCAAAACGATCAAAAAGAACGTTTTGTGAATGATCGTGTTGCTAGATTGACCAAAAACACATCGCTTTCTCCTCACAGTCATGCTAGAGCATAGCCAGGCTCTGATACCATGTTGAGAGGAAGAGAAAGAGAAGAGAGACGGACACAAGAGTTGTGTTAAGAGGAAGAGAAAGAGGAGAGAGACTGATACAAGAGTTGCTCCCAAGAAATTGATTCTATTCATAGATCCTAGGCATATATATAGTTGAGGACTAGACTGAGTTAGGGCAAGCTATATATAGCTCTAACACTACATGCCTATGTAAGCTTACATATTCCTTAGTAGGACTCCCAAGTTTTATTTCTATCCTTACTATCTTGTAACAAAAAATTTGAAGAAATGAAGTCTGCAATCATTTTAAAATCTCAGGGGGGTCACTATGTATAAACCCTCTATATCACGTGCGTTCAAGGCATATTTCAAAAATCCCTTATCTGTAAATTTTTTATTAATAAAATGTACCCTTTTTCTATACAAATATGTAAATTTTTTTGAAAATCGTTTTAAATGTTCCCTTATGTAAATTAACTTTTGTTAAATTTAGATATTAAAAACATCCTTCTGTTGAACTCACGTGATAGGGTTACATATAATGAGTGACCCCCCCGAGTTTAAAATGTTTAAAAACATCTCAAGATGAGTGTGATATGTATATTTAGATTGAGCTAACGAACTTTACAATAGGATTGACACTTATTAGTAAGTGATAAAAAACTAGTGATTTCTCAACCTTTTGAGGTTAGGTTATCCTAATTTCTGGCAAAGTTGATCCAATCATTGCTTCGAGATGGTGAATCTGTGAATGGCTTGCTATAATTGTACTCTACATTAGTTTTTGTAAATATTTTTCAACCATGTCAGTTTGACTAATGTCTACCTATTTGCATTCCATCGATGGTGCTGGATAGAGTTAATGCGCATGTGCACATTATGCATTGTGGTCTTAAATCTCCATCAAAGTTTGCATCAAATGTTAGACAGTAATGATGATCTATCAATTGAATAGGCATTCTATATATGTTTATTAATACTAACACCAAAGATAATGTTAAGTTTTGGAATTAACACCCCTTTGTTTGGAATAAATTTATCAAGAATAAGGTATCTTTGAAGTGTACCTTAAGTACTATAAAGGATTTTGAGGGCAAAAACACTCATCCCTCTTTAAGTAAATACTAATAGTGTGTATGCTTAACATAACAACTGCAGTTTAATAGAAAAACCTTGACATAATAGGTCCTTAGACCTATTCAAACCTAAGGAATTTTCGAATAGTTTGGGAATTCCAAAACTGTTTAAGATTTTGCCACATGGTCAAATTTTAACCTCTTACTTTGAAAGTAGATTTGCTCTAGACACTATATTAGGGAATCCTCCAAAGTCTTCAAAAAGGGAGTTAAGATTTAGCCACATGGTCAAATTGTATCGCCTTATTTGAAAGTGCGACTTGGGAGATTCCCAAATTCTCTAATATAGTGCTTGAAATGTAAAATAGTCCATACAAAGTGCATGAGTTGTGAGAATCGAGAACATGCACATCATAACCTCCTTTATATAATAAGTTCAATGCATCTACTCATGTTCTGTTTTTATGTTGTTATTGAGGAGGGATTTTCAAGAGCTTAAACACCGAATTAAATCATCCTACTTGCTTGTCACATTGAAAAATGGAACCTTTCTTTAAAACTAACAAAATGTTTCTCCCATGTGGATGCTAAGGAATTGGATACAACTTACACAACATTTATTTTTGCAATTCTTGTGGTGGGTAGTTGCACCACACTATTTGCATGTCAACTACCATAATGTCATTATCACATAGCTTAGAGTATGGTATGGCTGGAGAAGTGTGAACACAAATTTAAAAAATTATTAAACGAATCAGTACGTATGATATGACAAAATAAGGTTTCAATATTCTCATTGTCAAGACATGGGGTAGGCATGCCACCTTATAGTATGGTAAGAATGAGCTTTGAGGAAGAAGATGTGACATTACATAATAGTTCAAGTTTCATAAATAAGAATAATATTTCTTGCTTTCTTTAAAAGATGCTCATGCAATATAAATCAAGTTAATTATAGCCAATGAGTGTAAATGATAGTGACAATATGGGGACATGAAAAGAATTATCATGTGAGGGGCATGACTCTATCATTCATTTTTGTAGGTCGACCTTCACTTAGAGAGCCCATGATACTAATGCATGTCATTTAAGTTGATGAACCATAAGCTATGATGCATGCACTTATCAATTAGAGAGGCCATGATACTTATGCATGTCATGTAAGTTCATGAGTCATAAAATGGCATGTGCACATGTGCATGCATGCATGTGTGTGTGTGTGTGTGTCATGTGTGTGTGTGCGTGCATGCCCATGTGTGTGTGTGCATGCGCGTGCACGTGCACACACACACACACACACACATTAAAAGCTAGGTTAGAAGTTATAAATTGGACCTCTCCCAAAGTTATAGTTGAGAGAATGCTTCTTCTTGAGATTTGTCAAAATTTGAATCAATATCGGACACGTGCACACACACACACATTAAAAGCTAGGTTAGAAGTTATAAATTGGACCTCTCCCAAAGTTATAGTTGAGAGAATGCTTCTTCTTGAGATTGGTCAAAATTTGAATCAATAGTTAGATTGAAAATAGGCCCAAACTTTTCTTATTCTGTTTCCATTTCCTATCCATAAATTGTATTTAGTCAATTGGGAAATGTGATGATGAAGCTAGGAGGTATGAGGCTTTTTTGCCACATCATCTTGAAGGCATGTCAAGACCTACCGAATATTTTAAGGTAGTGAGAATCCCCTTTAAAATGCCCTATTTCATACACATACACACACAAAGAAAGAAAGTCGCCTAGGTACATCACCCTACTTTGGACACTATCAAAAAAAAGGAATCTAATATAGCTTTAGTTCCACCACACTTGTTTAAAGAGTGACCTTTGGATTTTAAAGTGGTCCTATGCCACCTTTGGAGGATGGCCTACATTGGTCAACATGGAAAAATGAGGTGAACATCTCACATCTCACTAGAGTAAAAGTGTATCCCAATGAGTGTATGTGCCTTAGCCACTTCCCACCCAAAACCTTTCATGTACTCCATTTCTTCTCATCTCCAAAACCAAATATGAAAACCCATCTGATAAATCTAAGGTGATGGAAACAGGTAGCCATTACAACAATTAATGCATCAATATGTCTTAGATGCAATGTTTGGCCACCCAGTAAGATGTGTGTGGCCCCTCTCAGTGAATTTTGTAGTGCACACTTTCATCATTGCTAAAATTTTCCACTTCAACCATACATGCTATTTGGCTTTTATAATATTTTATTTAAATCTAGGCAAGAGGGGGGGAAAAAGTTTTGTTAATTTCAACTATTATAAAACACACTAGTAAAAAAACATCCCATACAATTCTCTTCCATGAAAGAGATTAAGACCTTGCAGATAAAGAGCCATGTATGTTTGTCAAGTATGATTGGCAAGCTACAAGCTATGGGTCATCAGATAATGTGAGATGGGGATTGCAAACTTCCAAATCCCACAACTACCAAGCCTACCCTAGTATGCCTTACAAAAATGAAGTGGTCTTTCTTGCCCACATTGATTTATGTATGATTGAAATCCCTATCCCACCCTTTTGTATGATTAGAATCCCTATCCAACCCCTCTTGTTTGCTTTGAAAAAAGAACATAATTAAATGACTTAGAAATGCCAAATTGCCCTAAAAATATAGACAATGTGTGTATAGTAAGACTACCAAAAAGACCCCTTACAAATAAACAAACCCTTAGGGCCCATGTATTATAATATCACTAATCTTGCATATGTGACCATGAGATGTCCTCCTAGCTCAATATTGCCATTTGACCAAAGTGTATGAAGCATAGTTCTTTTGAGGGTGGGCCAATCTCATGTGGCTCTCATCATGGGTACTTCTTCACTAACAAGCAAGCCACTTTTGCTACTTACCACCGACTAAAAAAACAAAAAAGAGTCATGTGGTTGTGATCCCCTTTTGCCACTTGCCACTTTATCTAAAATCCAACATCAAATTGGGATTAGTTATTACACCTTTAGATTTACTCTAGACATCATGAGGTATACCACATCTATAAAAGTGATAATGAGTCACGTGGAAGTGAGCTGTGCTTGCCACTTTGTCATATATCAAGCATCCAATTAGGCTTAGTTATGTGCTTCCTTTACTGTAGATTCCATGAGATACACTACATTCATAGAAGAACTAATGAGATGCTATAACAATAATAACCTTGCTATGCTTATGGAGGAAGGAAAAGGCATGGGGGAAAGATAAGCGCCATGCACTCAAGTGGATTCTCAAGAGGAAAGAAGGGTCACCTTGACCAATGAAAAATGCACACCCAATGCTATACCTTTCATAGCAAGGCAAAAAAATAATACATAGAAAATTTAATTTGAATAGTAGGGGGACCCCACATGCTTTTCCTTACCATTGACATAGCAAACAATAACTATCCATGGCAAGCAGCTTAAGTTGCACATGGAAAACTTAGAATTGCTAAAGTGAGCTCCAAATCTCCTCCTCCACCTTTTGGGAGCCTTCTAAGAGCCAAGCCAAACATTCTCCTTATAGCATTCCTAGTTGTGTTGTAATAAAACCATACAAAAAAATACATTAAAAGGGTGATGACTTGTGTCATGAAATGCTTTTAAGGGTTGCTCAAGGCAGTTGGAAGTGTATATATATATCTATAGATATATATATATATATATGCATGCATGCTCTTTTATTGAAGCCTTAGAGTGCTACTAGTTGTGTTGCAATAAGGCCATGCAAAAAAGTACATTAAAAGGGTGGTGACTTGCATTATCAAATGCTTTTAAGGGTTACTCAAGGAAGATAGAAGAGGCTCATGTTCTCTTTTGTCTCAACCTTTCTTGTCAATTTTGCACCAAGACCCATGCTGAGAGCAAGGGGTCAATTTGAGCTTAAAATTGCTATAGTGCTCTAGTGCTATGAAAACAAAGGGGTGGGTGGCTTCGCTTGGCATTTAACCACCTTGAACAAACACCCTACCAAACATCGAAACCAGTTCCAAAAGACTTAGAAAGGAATATTTCTTTGATGCTCTATGCTTTGGGAATGCATCGCACAATTCCGTCCGGTTTTTAGCAGCTCAAACTGTGAACGCTGGGGGGTTAGTCTGTAGCTCGACTGCACAATGCCGAATCGCCAATAAGCTACGGAGGACGTGAAATGACATAATCATCGTAATCAAAATCTACACTTGATCCGATGGAATACGGATGTCCCGACTCGCGATGTGATCAAGGTACTAAGCGTCGCACGTAATCTCACCTATCTAACATAGGATCTCTTCTGAGTTGTGAGGCCGATCTTCTGCGCTTTGGTCGAACAGACGCGATGTTAAGTTGCTACCGCAAAGGCAATTCAAGTCGAGAAGAGAAGATTCAGATTTGAATCATTGACGATCATTGCAATTGCCAATTGACAGATATACCTCACAGATACCGTGCCCCAGGTGTGCGAGGAGTGCAGACGGAAGAGGTGCGGCCCAGTGTCGGTATGCGCCTGCCGAGGACCGGATTAATAGTGGCCTTGACAATGCTTCATGACGGGGTTTGACGGAGGAGCGAGAGAGGCGAGAGAGAGTCGACGGGGTGACGTGCGAGAAGGGAAGGGGTCCATGGACATGTCGTGCACGAGTCACGACTCACGACAGCAGGAGCAGTGAAGGACGCAGGCAGGCGGCAGGACCCGTAGCATCAGGTCGCAGGAGATGACAGAAAGGACGAGGCGACGAAGAACCTTGAGCCTTGCAGCACCACTATCTTTGTCAAGACATGGGCGGCAATGCACAGCCCTGCAAAGGCCGCAAAGCCCATACGGGCTGTCGGTTGGCCGCTGGGTTCCTGCCCGTTCCAAGAAAACATGAAAAAAAAAAAACACGTGTGTTCAGAATCAAGGGTGAATGGCAAATGCTCAGAAATCATTCATAAGGCTTACTTCAGATGTCCAGCATGGAAAAGAGGGCTAAAAGCGAGAGAGAGAGGAGGGGGGTTGCGAGAGAGAGAGGGGATTATGTTCAAGTTAGACACTAAATGCATGCCACTTGCATTGGACTCTCGACTAAGTAGTGGAGAAAGAATTTTAGAAAATGAAAATTTCTAATTTCACTTCTCAAGAGGTGTTTCATTACTAAGGCTACCTTTCAAGCTAGCCAAAAGCCATTTTTGGCCTCGTTACACATGAAGCCACGCCCTCCCAAGCCTTAGTAAAATCAATGTTGGCGACCATAGCTTGGCCATAGAGTCATTCACGTAATTGGCAATCTGAGTGGCAATACATCCTTAATTTAAGTCCTGCCATGAGCAGGTCCATTCAATTTTTTCTTAGAAGAACGTTCGCATCCAAGCATTGGGGTGGCTGGTTTTGGCCCATCCACAAATGGGCGAAGCTTGAAATCGCATGACCAATGGTGCCTTGCCATGTGGCACCTCGTACTCGATTTCAAGCTAGTTGGGTAGGTGTTGCATCGGTGTGTAACCAGCCTTAGTGTTGAAGTTCTCCCTGAAACGAAATTGCAAGTGGTTTCATGTCAGGGCCTTGCCATTTAACATCCCATGCAACCTGCCATGGTAGCCTGAGTTTGTTGCATGGCTTCCCCATGGCTTGTTCTGTGGCTTAAATTGATGATTAGTTTGTTTTCGCACCATTCTCTTGCCTACTGAATGGAATTCATCTTATTGCTTTTCTATACTTTTTTCCGTGCAACTGTCTGGAGAACGAATGATCTGTTGCTTTCCTTTCTATGTAACCTTTATCGAATAGAATCTAGATCCATTTGTAGTTTGATTCAAACAGCGTAATCTTGGTTTTCCTACAAGTTTTTGATCATGATTCAATTAAGATACTAGGCTTAATGAATGAAATTCATCTTGTCTTAGAGAATATAAGAAACTCCCTATATGGTAAAATTGGAATTCATAGACTAACAACCTCTTCACATGTTAGGGCTTGGTTGTGTTGGGGAAGGGACCGGAGGAGGACATTCTCGAGGAGGAAAGCCCTTAGACTATAGCGAGCAACTAGAGTTCGTGAGCCAAATTCTAAGGACTTTCCAAGCGAAACATCCCACTCCAACCACTACACCCATGTGGAGGGGTTAGGAGATTAACTATGGGTGGGATTTTTAGTTTTGAGAACTAACTCCATATGAGTCACATTAATCGTACGCAAGTTAACCATAAGGAGGTGTGATTCCATGTGTGAAAGTGCCATCATCTAATGGTTGAGATTAGATTTCAGCCGACCTTGGGACTTTATGTAAGTTAAAGTGGAAGGAAAAAAACCAACTTGCAATTTTTGTTTCCCACATGTAAACAGCTCTAAAGAAATTTTTTAGGGTTTGGAGGTAGACGTTCAGACTCTTCATTAAATAAAAATGACGTGTCTTCAATAAAACTTCCCACTGTAGTTATTTCTCCAGCGTTTCTCTCAAGCCCCTCATTACTAGGCAACGAGTTTTAAACCTAAAAATCTTCATTAAAGAAAACATCAAATGAACTCCGCTGGAACACTTTGACGTGCATCCATCACTTGCTTTAAGAGGGTTTGACTTCCATCTCTTAGGGTTTGTTCAGAAAACTGCCTCTAGTTGAATTCTATACTTCTTTTTTCTTTTTCTTTTTTAATTCTATACTTCGAATTAGGACAAAAACTGTTATATGGGTCACAAATTTTAAAACATTCGTAACAATGAATTTATAAAAGTCTCATTTTTAAAATTTGGACTTCAAATCCAAAAAAATGGAGGTCTCACGTCACATTAGTGACACTGACTTTACAAACACAGGCAACCAGAGACTTGGGACGTGATGCAGCAGCGTCGTCCACTCACAAACAAGCTGCGTGATACTCCACACATTACAATGCCACACTCGAGTCTGCCTGCTGTGCCACCCCATCAAGCAATTGCGTGCACTGCCTTCTCCACGTTCAATCCGATTAGTGCCAGCCTTTACTCGGTACGAGAGAGAAACAGATATCTGAACGAGATTGCCCTTCGATCATGCAACACCGTGCCGTTCCTTCCTTCCCATCACCTTTGTCGTACCCTTATCCCTGTTCATTTTAACTTTTCTTCCTAAACAATCTCTTGGCAACTTGCACAGCCCCCACTCTCACCCTCCTCCTCCGTTTGTCCCTTGACGCTTGACGAGTACGTACCACCTAGGACTCCTCTTTGATTCTTTTTCGCCGATTGCTTGAGAACTCTGCACTCCTTTCAATCCATATGTGCATGAACGTTCCATAAAAGCATCACTTCCGTGTCGAAGAGTTGAAGCAGCAACCCTGCATCACGATTCACGGCAAAATATTACGTGTGTGCACAATTGTCTACAAGGGAGAGTTTGCCCACGAATGATCATATACGAGATTGCAAGCATCTTTACATCCTCTACCACCTTTATATTTTATTGGACCACAACGGACAGAATCGCGCTCCCTAATATATGTCCTCACTGTGACCGACCGCTGTTGGGCTCGTCGGCACTGGGTGCTGTCGCTGCGGCTGCTGTTGCCGAGACCTTTAGTTCAATTTGCACGCATCCAGCCCAAAATGTGATGGGCGTGTCCTGCCCTGTACTGCACCCCACCCTTTATCTGGTGGCCCCTCGTGCCCGATGGAGTCTAGCCTGCCCCGTCACCAGACAGTGATCGCCCCGATTGAAGCTTGCGGTCATTTCAATTCTCCATTCTCCTCTAGCAATTTCCAAAGTTCAAACTCAATTGATCGTTATGGATTACTCGGCTATTATCCATTTACGATGACCGGTCTCTCCAATAGAATCAATTCGATCCACCGACCATGACGTAGACTATGCACAATTCAACCGCTGCGTGCCAAGCTCCTGCCGGCTTGCATCCCGCTGATTTCGTTCACATTCATGGGCCGTCTGACCATCCTTTATCTGGGCTGTACGTAATCCCGGGTGAGCACTAACCGCCCAGCTAGCTGTTCTCATTCGCTACACTCCACCACTTTCAAGCTATAATTCTTCATCCTCTCCACCGTTCAGGTGCTCGCTGTGTTTCTGTGGCTTCAGGGGTCGCTGCTTATGACAGACAGGAAAACCAAGTGTCAAGTCCTTACCGTTTCAGCTTACGAGTTTGGCTCCAGTGAAGCAAGATGTGTTAACTTACAGGAGGTTTCAAGCTGGTGCTTCGTTCTTAACGAGACCTACAACCTGATGCATCACGTCACTCTTCATATTGAACGGAAGAGCATTGTAGCTGTGTCCTCACGTCGTCTCTGGAGGACGGGGGGCCATACCCGGCCATGCGTCAGCAGTGGATAATCTCCCATGGTAGAAGAGCCGTCGCTATCGCGTTTAGCGCAGTCCCTAGAGACTGGAAGACCCTCCTATCTCGCCTCACCTGTCCGACCTTGCGCCCTCTGTGCCCTGGCCGCCCACCAGGCCTTTCAGAAATGGCTGCAGCTTATAACGAGAACTTCAGTGCTCCCAAGTATACGAAGGCCACGATCCATGCACTTCTGCTCCTCGCTGGGGGAATGCACCAGCCCTCGCTCCTGCAAGCCCGCTGTCAGCCGCATGGCAAGGTTGCCCCATCCATGGACGCAGACTTGACGCTATCAGTTAATTGCAACTTCTCCTGCTGTCCTATCAAGGAGGCTGATGCAGAATGCATACATGAAGGGTCTGATGCACGAGTCCGGGAGCATGCAGAAGGCCTGGGCTTAGAGTTCCCAGTGAAGCAGAGGGGGTACGACGGAGATGATATGTTGCAGCATTCGTTCAAGCAGAAGGAGGGCGTTGAAGCCAGTCGCGACCAGAGTGTGATCGACAGCAAGCATCAAATCGCTGGTTCTCAGTGCCCGGCATACAGAGGAGTTAGGCGCAGGAGCTGGGGTAAGTGGGTTTCTGAAATCAGAGAGCCAAAGAAGAAGACTCGGATATGGTTGGGATCGTTTCCAACTCCAGAAATGGCGGCACGGGCATATGATGTTGCTGCTTTTACCCTCAAGGGTGAGGCTGCAGTGCTGAATTTCCCGGATACTATTTTGAGTATTCCTCGTCCATTGGACCTCTCACCCAAGAGCATTCAAGCTGCCGCTGCAGCGGCTGCTGCATCATATGACAGCACAACCTCCACTCAGAAGTCACCGCCGGCAAGCTCCGCCACCGAATACATTGCTGTAAGTGAATTTTACGAGAGTAGCCGTCCTGGGCGGAAGAGGAGTGCTGATTCCAGCTATTCTTCCGCCGGGAAGAAGGTTCTCTCCAGCGGCAATAGTTTTATGGCCTCGGACGCTGAAGACCATGATTCTTCATCCGCCGTGCCTGTGAGAGATCTTGCCCATATAGATGATCAGGTGGAGAAGGCAGTATCGGCACTGGCAGTTGGAAACAATCACACCTCAATTCCGGCAGCTTCGGGGAATGGCGACGATTTCCTGGACGAGGATCTAATATTCGACATGCCGAAGGAGATATCAAGCATGGCTCAAGCGATGCTGTTGAGATCCCCCCGGCTTGACGATCCTCGACTCTATTTAGGGGACGAGGAGGAACCGAATGGATTGTGGGTTGCAGATCTTTGGCATTATGGCTCATAGTTTTCGTGCAGGCAACCACGAGCAATCCAGGTGTTAATTCTGTACAGCTTGTAAGTAACACAAATTGTTAACAGCTCACGGCACCCAAATACTAGCACGAGTTGTCTTCGAAGTGTAGGTCTTTCGCTGTTTTCGAAGGAGTGACGTTGAGCTGCTACAACTGACCGTGGAGCTCTTTCCGTTTCTCTCTGGTCTGACGACTGGAGGGAGTGTCCTGCTCGTCTGATGATTGATCCTCTGGTTATAAGAGACATACAAAGCGCACCTGAGACGCGGGTCGCGGATGCAATGGACGACCCAGGTGAAGGTTGTGCGCCAATGTGATCCAGAGGAAATGTACATTACGTGGGTGCTGCTGATGCTCTTACTGCAATTGTTTTAGTAAATAACAGTTTTCTTAGAAAGGAAGTAAGGTCGATTTGATTTACAGTAGTCTTCGTCTGGTCCAAAACACTGAACTGCCTGCAGTTTAGGTGTTGAAAGATAAATCGGCTGCCGGTTTCCACTGAGCCAGCTCATGGCAAGGAAAGAGTTCTCCACTCGCCTGAGGCCCTGAGAACATACAGAAAAGCTATACTTTTCTTTGACTGATGGCTGAACTGGTAGTTTTATTTGAACCGACGTTTGTATGGGGCCTCCTTCATGGCGTATTTGTCTATCTCAATAATAAAACTCATTCTTTTCACATTAGCTGGGACCTTGGTGTCTTCTGTTGGATGGAAATTCTTACCTTTGGTTGCAATTTTGTTGCTATCTCTGGAATGTGACTCGAGAATTAGAGAAACTATGACAGACTTAAGTTTCCCAAGAACGGAGAAGCTGAAGCTTGTAACAGACGTAAGTTTCCCAAGAACGGTGAAGCTTGTAACAGACGTAAGTTTCCCAAGAATGGAGAAGCTGAAGCTGCCATTGTACCCCTCCTTCGAACGTAGACTAGCCGGGTTATCTCCCAACCGTTACGTTTTCTGGACTAGTTCTAATTCCTTATTGTCGGGAGCAGAAAACCAGGTCTGTAAATTCTGGCAAAGAGTTTTGACGGTTCGCTCACCGAGTTATTTGTCCACCTGGTAAATCACGAACGGTCTTCACCTCGCCTTAATCTTGCACTTAGGTATTAAAATAACAGGCGGTCTTACTTTCTTACTTTCTCATCAGTTTGAAGGACCTGTGCAGATTATTTGACTACGTGATTGACGTGCTCGGAAGCGGCGTGCAATGGTCACGGTATACAGCACGTCTTACTCAATTTGCCAGAAAACACAGTAGGCTTGCAACTCTGTTATGCGTACTCCTTTCTAAGACTAACTATTTGTTGTTCACACATGCTAGGTGTTAGTCTGTATCGTTGGGCATTCAGTCGAAGGGAGTTGGGCATACAGTCGAAGGGAGTTAGGATCCGAAGAAGCCCTGACAATAGTGGTTTTACCAGGTACGAGATCGGTAACTTATCTCCTGCAAACAAGATGGGTTTCACATTCCCCGCGATCTTGTATAACGGCTTGTGAAGTTTAAAAAACTCTCAATCGGGTAATGGGCTCTTAGATCTACATGCATATTTTATGTGGCTAATACAAACCATTTCTTATGACTAGTAGCTTTCTAAGAGCTTAAATAGTGTGATAATTCTCTTTGCTAGTCTTCTAGCAACTATGCTTAACCTCGTCTACCTTATACTGCACCAGCATGCTTTATTGAAGACTCCCACTATTGATGCAAACATTACATAATCAATGAGGTTCTATTCACTCCCTTGTGGGCTCCTTGTGTACTCATCTTCCTAGCTTCAAGACATTTTTTGAAATGAGTGTGCCATAAAATCTTTTAAGTATCATTGACCAACCCTATTCATTCGACCATAAATAAGCTAGCTGCTTGAATTTGGGAGACGACATTCTGCTTTTAGGGTATGCTTCTAGTCCATCTCTTTTGTTACAAGTGGGCAAAATTGTTTTCATAGATGTTCAGTTGCATCACCTTAGAACTTATTGGCCATAGTCATGTTAAATATATTTCATGACCATACCTAGCTCCCATCAGCATGCATTGGGCTCAAAGTATGTGTCATAACCATATCTTGTTTCCATCGCCATATCAAAGACTGGGGCTTATATTATTTCCCATAGGTGCTGCCACCCTTAATCTGTGTTCTTCCGTTGCACTAGTTGTATTAAATATTTGGTAAGTTTAGCTACACTTTGGTATTCTAACTAAAATCAAGCATTGGACATCCAAGGTTTTTATCAAACTTTGCAATTTCATGAGAGTATGCTTTTCCTATGGATAACCCTCTTAGCTTGGATTCATTTCTTTATAACATCATCCTCCCATTAGTTGAGCTTTGGAATTTGGTTGACATTTTTGTCTATCCTATTAGACCCTCCAAGAACATTTTAAAGGTATATCTGGTTGATTTTACTATCCATGAATTACATCACATTTCTTAAGGCTATAAGGAGTCCTAATTTTGTACCTTTGTACAAAGTAAGATCTCATGTTGCTTAACATTTTTGAGTTATTATGGAGTACTTCCTACTATATATCTTTCCACCGAGGGAGTGACTTTATTCAAAGACATAGAATTTCTTTGTGTGAGTGCATATATAACTTATATATCAAAAGACAATGCCTTGTGTCCCTAGTATGGGATATAGATGAGTATGTGGAGATGAGCTTGTCATACGGTATGATATTTTTTTAAGACCACTCCCATTTCGAGGTATTCTTTTCCTATGGATAACCCTCTTAGCTTGGATTTATTTCTTTATAACATCATCCTCCCATTAGTTGAGCTTTAGAATTTGGTTGACATTTTTGTCTCTCCTATGTAGACCCTCCAAGGACATTTTAAAGGTATATTTGGTTGATTTTACTATCCATGAATTACATCACATTTCTAAAGGCTATAAGGAGTCCTTATTTTGTACTTTTCTACAAAGTAAGATCTCATGTTGCTTAACATTTTTGAGTTATTATGGAGTACTTCCTACTATATATCTTTCCACCGAGGGAGTGACTTTATTGAAAGACATAGAATTTCTTTGTGTGAGTGCATATATAACTTATATATCAAAAGACAATGCCTTGTGTCCCTAGTATGGGATATAGATGAGTATGTGGAGATGAGCTTGTCATAGGGTATGATATTTACCACTCCCATTTAGATATGAAAAACAATTGCAATGGAGATATGCTCTTGCCATTGTAGTGATATAGAGCCTTAGCTTTGGAAATGAGATGTACCTAGTAACTCTTATTTGTTTATCACATAGGATTAACACCTATCCAATGCTTACATGTCTTGAAGAATTTACCTGCATTTGCAAGCTAAAAGCAAACATCCACATTTCAAATCGAATATGGTTGAAAGACTAGATTATGGACAACTAATGCTTGTTCTTGAAGTTTGCTCCTACATGGCCACAACAACTTTGTTGCCTTTAATGTTATTTTAGATTTAGATCAGGTCACTAGTATCATTTTGTAGCCCTTGATTTGTATGGCCAAGCAGTTATCCCTCTTCATTTCTACCTCTCTAATGATCCCATCATCCATGGTTTTGTTTAGCATGCTGGGTGATTCCCTCAAAATTTGATCAATTGGTTGTATTTCTATCAAGCATCAATCTTTCTTTTGTAGGGATATTGTTAAAACTAGCAAACAATCTATCACTTCACTCATTTAGTTTTATTCACATGATTCAATATGTATAGCCATTAGTTAGGTACTTAGCTTTAGGATATCAACAAATTCCCGATTCAATTAGACATGACTAAATGATATATTTATTAGTATGCAAGCAAAATAATTTTCAAAAGAAATTTCATGGTGCGCGTGGTAGTTGTTGCAAATAGCGATAAAATTTGACATCTCCTTTCCTTCACCATGTAGCAATCCAAAAAACCTACCAAGCCCTTGCACCTGATGCTAGTCCTTAACCATGATTTAATATGGTTGGCTTCTATATTTTGAATGGATATTTAGTAATGTTTGCATGGTTAGTAAGGCCATTACAAACATTACATAATCAATGAGGTTCTATTCACTCCCTTGTGGGCTCCTTGTGTACTCATCTTCCTAGCTTCAAGACATTTTTGAAATGAGTGTGCCATAAAGTCTTTTAAGTATCATTGACTAACCCTATCATTCAACCATAAATAGGCTAGCTGCTTGAATTTGGGAGACCACATTCTACTTTTAGGGTATGTTTCTAGTCCATCTCTTTTGTTACAAGTGGGCAAAATTGTATTCATAGATGTTCAATTGCATTACCTTAGAGCTTATTGGCCATAGTCAGGTTAAATATATTTCATGACCATACCTAGCTCCCATCAGCATGCATTGGGCTCAAAGTATGTGTCATAACCATATCTTGTTTCCATCACCATGTCAAAGACAATAGACCTTGGGGATTATATTATTTCCCATGCAGGTCGCTGCCACCCTTAATATGTGTTCTTCCCTTGCACTAGTTGTATTAAATATTTGGTAAGTTTAGCTTGTGGTACACTTTGGTATTCTGACTAAAATCAAGCATTGAACATCCAAGGTTTTTATCAAAATTTGCAATTTTTTGTCTCTCCTATGTAGACCCTCCAAGGACATTTTAAAGGTATATCTGGTTGATTTTACTATCCATGAATTACATCACATTTCTTAAAGCTATAAGGAGTCCTTATTTTGTATTTTTCTACAAAGTAAGATCTTATGTTGCTTAACATTTTTGAGTTATTATGGAGTACTTCCTACTATATATCTTTCCACCGAGGGAGTGACTTTATTGAAAGACATAGAATTTCTTTGTGTGAGTGCATATATAACTTATATATCAAAAGACAATGCCTTGTGTCCCTAGTATGGGATATAGATGAGTATGTGGAGATGATGGGTTCAACATGAAGGTATTTTTGATTTGGCATATCATAGAAATACAGATATGAAAGATAGTTTTCAATTCACAAAGTCACATAATTTAGATATTTATAAAGAAAAAGAAATGTTGGAGATGTATGTAAGTATGTCTCTAAATATTGCATGTACTATGTAGCTTTTCTAGTAGTGAAATAGAAAAGGAAATATGACTTTGAGATCATGCAGTTATAGGGTGCACATTTGAAATTTGTTGATGAAAGTACAATTTCGTCCATGCATGAACATAATGTCATTCCAATTAATAGCTACATAAAAACTATGAAAATAGATGTGAATGGACAAATGAAACATTACCTATGTACGAGTAATACTTGTCCCTAGACATATAAAGACATTATAAAATTTACTATTTTAGATAGTTACCTTTCCCACAATAACCTGTGTAGAATTCTTCTTAGATAGAATATGGTGGGTAGTAGTAAAATTTTAATGACTCATACGAAATATACACACGAGACTCTAGTGAGACGAGTCACATGAGATAACTAAGGGAAAAGCACCCCAGACCTCGACAGTGGGGTGAGTGGTGACTTCAAGGCCACAAAGAATAGAGATGCCAAGAGGAGGTCTCCTGTTGTGGATAGGAAGGCTACAACACCCATTTGTTAGATATGGATACCAAAGCTCGAGAAAGAGGAAAGCGACCGCTTTGCGCCTTCACCCCTCATTCATTTCACCAACCACTAAATCAACAAGTGGAGGTGAGGTGAACCCCATGGAATTGGCCACACGAATGAAGGTTCAGTAAGAATGCGTGTGAAAAATGAAGAGTCTCCGGGGACACATCACATAAAGGGGTTTACCTGATCGAAGAGGGCCCTGAGGGTTCCTTTGCTCGTGGATGGACTATTTGTAAAATCTTCTATACAATCTACTCTTTATAATTTATAGAAAATAATGTATTCGAATTTTTGCAGGCACTGCTGCTTTCAAGGCATCACAAAATGTGCCCTTGAGATTCCTATGTACCTTTATGCCTTCATTTGGTGATTTACATATTCAAATCAAATGAGAATTTTTGAATACGACACAATTCTTTGCTATTTGTTGAATACAATACTATATGGTTCCCTTATTGAAAGCCTAGTAAGTTCTTAGAATTTACTTAGTTAATAGTCTCTTAGTGAAACAAGATATATTGTACCTTGATAGAGAGCATAAGAATACTTTCCTTGAATATTATGACCACATCAATGTTGGTGTATACACATCATATGTGGATATAGAGTAAGTGTGTGTGGGTGGAGAAGTATTGTTGGAATGTGTATGTCATAGTGGATTAGGGCTAATCCACTGTATAGATATGTAAGCATATTTTGAGTGGAGGAGGTGGTGTAACTATGTGAGCATTCCGATGTCATGAAAGAAGGCATTGCATGAGCATCTTGACTTCTTTCCGCTTCTTGTAACAAGTGGAATTAGAGTTGAATGGAAGAAAGTTTGATCCAAGTATTATTCAGCAGAGGTAGGCAACTGAGTTCGAAGAAGGAGAATGACGTTGCATTAATCTATATTGACCAAACTTCCAGAAAAGGGTGCACCAGGAACTATTCAATATATAATCAAGCTAAAGCATCATCATCAAAGGTTGCATTTCGAATCGTTTGCTATGTTGCCTCTTGTTTTTTCAAAGATTATTGAGGATCCTCTTGTGCTTAGAAATCTCTGCATTATGGGTCCATCATGAGTTCACACTGAATGAGCGTCAAGAGCCTCTCTGCAGGACCACTTCTTTAGTTTGTTCTCCACCTTGAATAAATACCCAATGTGATTTTTGGTTTGAGTTGAATGTGCTTGAACATATGGAAATATGGGACGCATTTGCCCATGGTGAGGCCATGAATTCAAGAGTGATGAGCTGAGGGTGAAGGAATTTCAAGCTCCTCTTTTTGGATGCTTCAGTTCTCACCTAGTGCTTCCAATAGTTTGACTTTATGCCAGGTCTATTTTGCCTAGTCTAGTATGTGTTTGGATGACACTATACTTATATCCATCTTGCCATAATTTTGGAGTATGTAATATGCAAAAAAGGATTGCAGCTACTGAGCTTTGAACTCGTGCACTTGCACCACTACCACTGGTCTATTTGCCACAAACAACTGTGACATCCCTTCTAGGCAAGATTGTGCAAAGATTGCATGACTAATTTAGCAATATTTTTTACAAAATCTAGAAAGGGTGTCTGTGATGATGACATAGTGGACATATTAAGGAGATATATATTGTAGAACTGCTTGGTTATGGCCTTCTTTTTGGTTGTAGATTTGCAAAAGGGCTCTAGCACATAAGTATTGAGATTTCACTTGAGTAGAGAGCATGGGAATTTCTTCTGAGTTGCTACAAGGATAGGATATAGATAATAGCTTTTAGGTGGTGTTCCAAGCAACTGTCTCTTAGCATTGCTCTCTTAGGTGGGCATGACCTATTGATTTAACGGAGAGTTGCGTTGATATTATTAAAGCCTTGAATGTGCTTAGAATTTTAGTCAAAGTTATTTTTTAATGAGGCCACATTGCTGAGGTTCTTTGCACTCCATTGTTTGATTGAGAAGATTAACAATCTAAGCAACTTCTATCATGCTTCTTTTTCAAGATTCACCTTATTGAAAGAGGAGAGTGTTGATGTCCACCGGTTGGATGTTACCTGTAGTTGAGATTGTTTATGTTAAATGTTTAAGCACTTTCATGCCTCATAATAGGAGATAATTTTTAGATTTTCTTAGAGTTGCAGGTGTTGGATTTGGAGTGATTTATGTCCTTGCTATAAATTGTGAGAATGGGAAAAAATACTTAGATAACATAGATTGTAGATGGGAAGCTCACCATAGACAATTATAGTGTATGGTCCTACTACATGGAGAATTTTCTCATGGGTAAAAGATTACAAGATTTGATTACAGAGATGATGATGAATGCCTTGAATTTCCTAATGATGACCCATCAAAGGAACAAAAGGACTTGGATTGAGAAGTTAAAAAAGGTGCTACATTGGATATCAATATCTATTTTAGAAACTCCTATTCCACATATGAAAGGCCAACACTCCAAAAGAGGCCTAGGATATATATATGGAACAAGCACTAAAGCAAGAAATATACCACTCATGCAAAGACTCCATGGAATGTGGAGAGGCAACATAAATTTGCAAACATTATTGAATAAATTGGACAAATAACGGAGGATTTGGCCACTATCAATTGTAATGTGGAGGATGATGTTCTAGTTTCCATCACATTGAATGGGCTAGGGCATATGCATTGCTAGTAGTGTTGTTATTCTTTGTGATAACATCAGTACCATCATGCAAGTAGAGAATTTATTGTATCATGCAAGGACTAAACATAAAGAAGTCCACTACCACTTCATATGAGAGAAAGTGACTAGTGTTGAGATAGATCTGGTACACGTGAAGAGAAATGAGCAAGTTCAAGAAATCTTTACCAAAGCACTAGGTAAAAGATAAGTTTGAGTAATTTAGAGATGCCCTAGGCTTGTTTTATGTGCAAGATCATGTTGAGCATGAGGGAATTTAGTTTGTATATAGAGCATGTGTGTGGAGTTGTATGGTTGGAGTGTGATATTTCATACTAGATTGGGGATAAGAAAGGCTAACATCTCTCACAGAGCAACTGAACCGAAATCTTTCAAGTGTATGCATTAAACACATGCTTTTAACTTTGAATGCCAAGAATCCCCATCACTGGACGTACCCAAAATTTGTAACCTATAGATGTGGATTTAAAAGGAGGGATTTTTAAATTGAGCCAATTAACAGAAATCTACATATGAAAGAGGTTTCTTAGTCAAAAATTTTAAAATTTAAAGATTTGTTATGGAAAATTCGACTATGCCCAATATGCAAATAGGTGGTATACAATTACCCCTTGAACATGTGTTTGTGTTAGGTTTGCTAGTACTCTGCTCCTTTGTAAGAATCATCAATTATATACATTCTTGGACTCAATTATAGTTATGTAAAGTGGTATTATAGTTGCATAAGGGGACTTAATTTTCAAGACACTTTATGTGATATGAAAATTTTCAATCACCAAGGATACAACTTTGATTGATAGGTAGGCCAACGTAGGGGCTAGTGAGTAGCTTTAATGGTTGATGGCATAGACCTAGAATCATAATATTATCTAAATACCTCAACTAATGCCACATTTATGAGGCATCAACGTTTGCTACATGTTTCATGGTGGTCAACATCAATATAAAAGCTGTACAAATAACAATTAGCTTATGTAATGTACAACTAATCTTGCTCGTAGGGATGCAACTAATAATACGTAACCATAGGGACTAGAGGAATAAGGAACCCCAGACCTATATATAAATAGAAGTTTAATTATTTACATAGATGTTTTATCATCACTCCTCAAACCTATCTTTGATGCGGGGTGTTCTAGTAGTGAAGCCCCTAAAATATTGTCAATGAATTTGTTTGGACTACATGTCTTTGAGTAGACCATTAAATGTGGTGATAGGCCAAATTTCTTAGCCATCACATCTCAGTATTGAATTTATCTTTAGTGATGTAGTATGGTGCAAGGTAGTAAATTTATGGTTCCTTTGCAGTAAGAAATATCATAAATCACCATAGACTCTTAATTACAAAAGATATAATGTACAATGCACATGAGAGCATCCAAAAGGTAACTTCTCAAAATAGATCCATGTATTGCTACTCAAGGTGGGCAACCAAAGTGTAAGTGTAAAATAGAACAACTTATACTAAGGCTGGAAATAGTCTATATTTATAGCCATGTGAGTGGAAGAGTAAGCATCCCAAGTAGCACCTAGTTGGTGGCTTATTGGCAACTCACCCCTCCAATGTGTCCAACCTTCCCCAAAAGTGGTATCTTATATTATGAGTGTGAAAAAATAACTAATCATTTTGGGACAAAAAGAGCCCATAAGGGGAAGGCAAAAGAAAATTCACATTGTAGTCATTTTCTTCAAGCCAATGCATTCACGACACATAAGCTACAATACAATATAAGATTCTGACTTGAATTTTGGAGGGAAATTTAGACCTTTAGTACACCTTGTCCAAACTATATCATTATATATATATAACTAGAAAGCTGTTTACAAGACGTTCCAAAAATATAGAGTTTGACAAATTTTGGTGATTCTAGCTACAAGTTGTCCATGGCCATGAAAGTTTCCCTCCAAAATACCCATAATAACTTTTGTGGGCTTTTAGAAGCTCCTTAGGAGAAGACCTCAAATCTCCCCTAATGTTTCTTGTTTCCAAGAGCACTACGAGGAAAAATTACAATATATAACATGCATTCAAGGGCTAATGTTTAAACCTCTACTTAAATATGGGTACTACATAAAAAACCCTTCTGTGTAACCCATGTCATATGGTTACACATTTTTAGGTATACCCCCAGGGTTTAAAAAAATGAAATTCACTAGCTAGGTTCTTGTTCTTCGCATGAATGTGAACGTGAAGCATATTAGTAAAGTGGAATCACTAATACATGTTAAAGGTGTGAACAAAGGACCCAAATAGACCTAATTGGTCATGCTAGCAAGCTAGTCCATTCTGGGAAATGATTTGGTCTTCAATTGGCACTTTTGGCTTCTACATAGAGGCACTAGATTCTAAGAAGTTGCTTATCTTATTAGAGAACTACTAGGCTACCAAGACAACTTTTCAGTTTGTTGGTCAACTTACTAATTCAAAATTTCATTTCATCTAAATTATTTTTTATGCATGTAGCAACTAAGATTCATGAAGTATATTTCATGAGAGATTTCTTCAAGGTTTGAATAATAGAATAAAGGGACCTATAGCAAGGAAAGAGGGGACATTAAATTAGCATTCAAGGGGTTTAATTCGTTACTCATTTGTCCAGGAGAGAGAGAAAGGATGCTATATATTTAAAAAAATGTTAATCAAAGGAGAAGGAGCTCACTTTTAAAATGTGGAGTACTAAAATGATTAATTAATAAGGAGTTGGTGGATGGAGATTGGCAAAACAGTTAGCAACAAGGGGAAATGGGGAAGCAAAAAGAGAATTAGTTAAGAAGGATGTGGGAGTGGAGAGCTCGAGGGGTTCAAGTACAAAACATGTGACTATCACACAATTTTAATGGAAGGAAAATTTTAATTTATGCTTTAAAGATAAATATATTTACAAAGGGGTATCATAAAGTACAAGATTTTTATAACAAAATGGTGCCTTTATATCATATAATATTTATAGATAAGGTATCTTAAAAATAGTCCTTGAATGCACATGATGTGTAGGGTTTAGTATTATAGGTAAACCCCTGTTGCCCCCAAAACCTTCCCCCACACCCACCCCCCCAAATAGTGGGGAGGCAATGGGGAAGATGTTGTGGACATCGATGGGGGAGAAGACTAAAGGAGTAGGAGAAAGAGCACATGGGTTAAGGACAAGAGAAGAATGGAAAATTGAGGTATATCATCTTACCCATGATTGTCCCTTTAGATGAAGGAGCTAAATGATGTCTATAGAGGCGAACTATCAAATTGTGAAAACAACAAGATCACGTTGGTAACCCTACAAATGCTTAGGTGAACTCAATAAATACCAGTGGTAATAAACATTATTCTAGTGGTAGTATCCATTATACTGGCAGTACAAGTCCACATACTAGTAGGGTTTTGAATATCATTGATGCTAGATGTATAAATAGTAGTGGTTAATAGTAACATTGATAGTATTGGGACATATAATGGTTTGAACTATAGTCAAGTGAATAACGGCAACAAAGAGCAATTTGGCAAGTTATAAGTGATAGTTCCAATCCTACATCTGTCATCATTGAATAGAAGCTAATCTCCAACCATACAAGTTCCCACAAGTAGTGAGAAGGGAAAAAATTAGGGGCGAATTTTAGCCCAAGGGCTAATTTAGAGGCTTTCCCAAGTTGGTTGGGCTAATATTTAGAACTTTAAATTTGATAAATTAGCCCAAAAATAAAAGTGGGCTAATTTTTATAGCCTCAAATTTGATAACTTTTCCCTTAAAGTGGTAGCAGGGCTAATATTTATAACTCTATATGGGGAAAGATTTGCCCATTGACCTACAATGTCATAATCTTTTTCCCTCGTTTTTGACCTTGGTAGTGAGGCTACTCAAGTCTCAATAGTATTGGTGTAAGCATGCTTCAATTGGGGAATCAAGAAACATTGGTGTCTACACCGCGTAGAACTGGTGTTACTAGTTAGAGTGGAATTTGGACCATGAGGCAAGCGTAAATTATAGAGAGTATTTAGAAGCAAGACCTAAAGATGGTTCAATACATTCATGGCTAATCAATTTTATGGTTTGGTTATCCATTGAGTATGGTTGATGCATTGACATGCAAGATGCATGGAAATACATTGTGCAATATGGTGTAGATTTTTTACCTCTTAGTTATAATGCCTTGTACAAAACTAACTAGACAAAGCATATGCCAAGAAAAATTATCACATCAACCATAGTACTTTTCCATTTTTGCATAACAAAGGATGCACAAATGTTTCAAATGGATGGAAAAATTTTAAAGATGCCCATTGTTCAATGTAATTATTGTATCATTAAGAAGAAGTCGTGATTCAAAAAATGAAAGAAAGTTTGGGGTTTACATGGCCATTATTTTGGTAGAAATCTCTATCGTCTCCTTCACTCATGCAACTTCAATGTGTGCTAGGAAATTTCTTGGACATGGGAATCCCAAGCTACAAGATTTTGCCCTAGTTTTTCATATGATAAAAGAAACATAAGTTAATCAATGTTTGATGTTAATTATAGAATATTTTAAAATAAGACATTTGAGGTTAGTTACAAAATTTTAAAGTCCAATAAAAAATGGCTTCAACAATTCATAGGAGTTGGAGATAAGATAATCAAGAGCTATCAAATCTCATGATTGCACATTGATCCTAACCATCATTTGCTCCTTTTCATCTTCATATATTCTTATTACATAATAGGGACGCACATAAGTATTCCCCTACTTCTTACACATTGACAAAGAATCACCCACAATGACAAAAACATACATTAAAAAGAAAATAGGTAGTTACTCTTCAAAATGATGTGAGATTTCATCAAGGCTAAACTCCCATGCCTTCACCCAAATGAATGTACAAATATAATACTATTTGTGAGGTGAACTCTTGAGAGCATGATCCCTAAGAAGAGTCTGCATTTAATTCTTGGAGAAACTTTGACCCTATATTTACACTAGCAAGTATCCTAAGGGTATTCCCGAGGAGTAGATTTAGTAATTTTGCATCCTAACTTGATCTAATCCCCAAATCAGTTTAGGATACAAGCTCACATATATTTGATCCTTGGAAGCAAAGTTGTGTGCAACCTCAAAAGGCTGCATGCAAATTTGATCTCCGAGATTGGAGTTGCATAAGGCTACAGGCTTATCTAAGTCCAAGGGCTCGATCTACCTTGTAGACTCAACTAATCCGATCACAAGGTTAAATTTTCATGAAGACTCTTAAGATTTGCATGTGATTCCAAAATTTCTTTAAAAGAAAATAATTTGAATTAAAATCTAAAAAGTATCAAATTAGTATAGTCTTATTCTTCTTCTTTGGATTTGGGGCCATTCTTTTTACATGGGCAGGTTTGGAAAGTGGCAATGTTGGGAGTAGGGAAGATGTCAGATCTCGTTAATAATAAACAATGAGGAATAAGGGAAAACCTTGGAATTTTATAGACTAAGATTTAGTCAGGTCAAGTGAAATAATATTTTCAAGTCCAAGATTTATACTTTATAAAATAATGAACTATCTGTACTTTTACAAATATGGACCTCAAATCCCATTTCTTTGTAGCTTAGTTTATATCTTTTGGGTTCCATTTTCATGGTTGGGTGAGGGTGCACATTTTCTACTCTCTGAATGCCACATCTCTGTATAACCCATGACTTCTTAATGGGCATTTCTTTATTGTGGGTGTGCCTAGTTCCTCGTTGTGTTTGGAGTGATCTTTATGATATTGATCTCAAGTTATGATCCTACAAGTGTATTTTTCCTCCATGTCATCTCATAATGTAGATTTCATCAATGCCCAACGGCCTTGACTCTCATCATATTATAAGTTTCATCACCCCCCAGCAGTCTTGAGTCTCATCATATAACCTGCAACTATTTGTGGGGATATGTATGTCTCTTCATTGAACCTATCAGCATGCTAGGGGATCTTTTGGAATCCTCATAGGAACTTGAGTCTTTTGGCGAGATTAGCCAAAAGAGGCTACCAATGCAGTGCATGAGTTCTAAATCTGGAAGAAAAGGTCACTAATGTGCATTCTACTTCTAATTAGGCTTCTAATGGAGCATTGTCACATGTGTTTGTTTGATCATAGATGTGACTTCATCTCCTACGAACATAAAAGTAATAATAAATGCAAAAAATGAACATATTAGAGTTGACTTTAATAATCTAATCTATCAAAGAACCTAGCAAAGATTGCACATTGACATAAGATTCATGAGTGATGGAAGGAGGAGGATACAATTCTTATTCTAAGAACCTCAACTCAGGGATATGAGCACACCATGTAGTGAATTTTTTAGGAAGTTTAGTGATGAGAAAGATGGGAGCTATAATGACCCAATACCTTGTTGAGAGAAAGAGAAAGAGGAGAGAGATGGACACAAGAGTTGCTCCAAAGGAAGTGATTCTACGCATACATCATAGGCATATATATATTTTTGAGGACTAGGCTGAGTTAGGGTGAGCTATATATAGCTCTAACACCCCCAGTCAAACTAGGCCCTCTAGCTGCAGATGAAAAAACCTTTGGGGAGTACAAGGGAAAAACCGGAGCCACTATATATATATATCCATGTGAAAATATATATAGAAAGGATGGCGATAGGCCAGTTTGAATGATACACTATAATGTTGAATGATACACTGCAAAGTGCATGTGGATAGTGCAAAGGCATAAGACAAGCACTTGTCCATAGTACAATGCAAAATATAGGCGCTTTGTTTGGTGCATGATACAATGCAAAGTATGTGTGCAAAAGGGAAAACTGTGCTTGGAAATGTGAACGTGTTTGACACTATCCAAAGACATAAGACACAAGCACTTGTCAATAGTACAATACAAAATATAGGCGCTATGTTTGGTGCATGAAACAGTGCAAAGTATATGTGGAAAATGGAAAACTCTGCTTGGAAATGTGAACTTGTTTAACATAGTGATGATGCATAATGAAGGCTTGAGATCTTCAAGTTCAATCTTTAAGCTCTATATCTGAATAGGAGAGCTTGTCGTCTCCAAGTTTAATCTGGTCAAACCTCCTCAAAACTTTGTAATCATGCCTTCATGTTTTGCACAATTCATCCACCTAAAATGACCAGTTTCATGCAGTGTATATGAACACGGCAAATATTCAAGTGTCCTTTTCAGTTGTGCCAAGGATGAATGTATGAAGGAATTGCTTTGGCGACTCCAAAGATGAGTATGCAGGAGAGATTTGAGATTGCCACAAAGCCAGGGCTGAAATGTTTCATGCGTAGTGTAAGAAAGCCATAGCAACACAATAGGAAGGTCCATAAACATCATGCGAATAGAATCACAATGAGTATTCGGGCATCCGAAAGTACCGAACACTTGGGCATTCAGAGATATTGAACAACTGGATAGCCAAAAGTACCGAACAATCAGAAATACAATGAGCATAAGCCACACAAGTATGACAAGAGGCAAGCTATTTTGGATTAGACATATCTTACATAATCATAGCAGGAATGAAATAACAATCTCTTCGCATCCGAAAGTACCGAACAATCGAAAATGACAAGAGGCAATTTGGTGTGGAATAGTAGACACAGCTTGCATAATCATAGCGGGACTCAAATAACAACCTCTTCACATCCGAAAGTACCAGAGAACTTGCAAGACGAGCATACAAGATTACAAAGAACATTCGGAAGTAACCGAGAAAATGGGCATCCAGGAACACCAGCAGAAAAGAGAAGCAACAATCACGATGATCACATCCAAATGAGTCCTCAATAAGCAATCCATATGTGTTCATCATGAAAACCATATAAATATGTATCACATCCAAATGAGGACTCAGTAATAATCCATGTGCCATGTCTAGACGAGTACTCAAGTAATTAGCCATACGCCATTCCTAGAGGAGTACTCAAGCAGTTAGCCATATGTGTTCATATATATTCTCACCTAAAAGATGTTGAACTGTGCCACGTCCGAATGAGTACGCAATAAGTAATCCATAGGTGCCATGACCAAATGAGTACTCAATATGTCAGCCATATGTGTTCATCATGAAAGACATATAAGTATACATCACCACATAAAGGGCGAAAACAAAGTTAACCTTGCTTGAAAATACAAGGTGAACCAATAAGTAAATACATACCATAAGTCATGAGTAAGTTAATCAAGAAAGAAGGAACAAACTGCTAGTCTAGCAAGACCTTACATGCACTCTTAAATATATATGAGTATGAAAAAGACATTGATGTGTTCATCCTATAGGTATGCAATGTGCATTTAGTCTATTGGATTGTATCCAAGCACCTATGTAAACTTGCATGTACTCAGAGACATAATTGAGTGTGATGAAAGAGAACATATGAGCTTAGCCTGGAAACAAATGAGTGCCTTGAAAACGATAAGGAAAGATATGAGAAGCACTTTCGCATATGTGAAGTAACAAATTCAAGAAGTAATGATATCAAGCTAAATACAAAAGAAAAACTGAAAGAAAACATGTTAGAATGTTAACAACACAAAACATTCGGCAAGTCCTTTTCTTCCATAGAATGGATTAGCTTGTGAAAGTGAAGCTAGTGGTAAATACATGACGATCAAGTCAATCATAATGTAAGCTTATAAGAGAGAAACAAAAATTAGATCCCCATTTTCTTTTGCATATCAAGCACAGATATATGATTAGCAAGGCATGCCAAAATGACAAGAAAGTGTTTAGGATGAAGAGCCTCCAAGCAGTGATAAATGAAAAGCTCAATATCAAATCTTTACCCTACTCTAGATCAAATACAATGGATGGTTTATAGGCGTGCTTGATTGATAAAAGATGAAAGATAACCTGCTTTCAAAATCATAGGATAACTAAAAGTAACTCTCACCTTGAAAATAACACAAAACATTTAGGAAATCAAAAGTAAATGATAAAATAATTGAAGAAAATCTAGCCTTCAAAACAATACAAAATTTTTTGGAAGGTCCTTTGAATCAATCAGCTGATGCTAAAAGTAAAGCTTGATATAGAATAATTGGCGAGTCTTTTTAACCAAGATTCATGGAAACTTGAAGCTACAGCTAAACTTGTTGGCAAAACATAATAATACATCTATTATCATTGCGAATAAAACATCAAGCATATGAATGTAGTGGAATATAAATAACATAACCTTTCAGGTGGAATATCAAGGACAAAGCATTGTACTGAACTACGATTATATCATGGTTCCGAATCATATACAACATTAAAGGAAGTTGGTTTATCTCTATACCAATAGGCAAAGAGAAGCTCCAGCACATAGATGTATGTCATAGTGGTTAGTGTTCTTTAAATTAACCATCATCGTCTCGCTGAAAAGAAATCAAGTTTTGTGAGGTACATGAGTATAGATATTGACAGAGCTCTTTGATTGAAGGACATTCACGAATGTTGAGTAGCAAAGCACTTATACAAAGACTCAGCAAGCAATGCCCTAAATAAGAAGTTGGTCAGTAAAGGATGCACTAAATAAAAACTATCTTAATAGATGTGAAGCATCATTGGCTTTTACTTTTGCAAAAGTAGCATGAAACCACAAGTGCTGAAGTGCTAAGCTCTTGTTTTCAGCCATGACCTAATAGAAATCAAAAATTGCTTTCATATGGTATAGTAGGACTGTAGCAAGGCGTTTCGTTTCCCCTGAGCTGCTAGCAAAAAACCACCTTTTGGGTTGGTAAAAAGTTTGAGATAGATCAATCATCCATTCTTTGGTCATCCCTACTGCAAATTCACTTGTGTCTTCTTCTCTGAGGAACGAGGCCGCTCGCTTTTCCATGAAGCCATAGAGCGCATCTCCTCACCCAAGCATGGAGTAGTCACACATGCTATGAAGCCATAGAGCACGTCTCCACGCTCAGGCATGGACTAGTCATATATGCTTTTGGGATATTTCTTCCTTCTAAATCAACCAATGAAAATAATCAGTGCATACTCTTTGAACAAGCCATCGCAGGTAGTTTTCATCAATCATGATCACAATGCTTTGATACCATGTTGAGAGGAAGAGAAGGAAGAGAGAGATGGACATAAGAGTTGGTCCCAAGGAGGTGATTCTACTCATAGATCATAGGCATATATATATAGTTGAGGACTAGGCTGAGTTAGAGCGAGCTATGTATAGCTCTAACATACCAAGTTTCTATAAATTGCAAGAAACAATATTATTACTTGAATGTAGCAATCACCCCTTTGAAGAATGAGTAAGTAGAGTATCGTTAAGGAAGTATGCAGATTTGTAGATCATCCTTTAAAAATGTTCATAGCTTGGGGTCACATGTGCAAAAGTGGACAAGGCATCTTAGGAATCCAAGTTTTATAGGCCTATCAGGAATATAATTGTATCATGGATGGGAAAGCTACTTTTCTATAAATGCAAAAGTGATGTCCACAATTGGAAAACTATGCTTGATAGTTAACTACATAATATAAGGAGGAGATGTCAGAAGGCAACTGCTAGCTATAGTGATTTGGCAACTATAGCCAATCCCCCATATTCCTCCCTATGAGTAGTATTGTGGATACTCTTTTGGCTTTTCAGGTAGGAAGTGAAGCACTTACCCCTAGGAATTTATACCTACAAGGATGATGTTTAAATAGGTGGAATTTAGCTTGGATTCATTTGGATCACGAAAATGATATCCTACAGAATCTATCTGCCAAGTGAATGAGCGACATGATAATGTAGTTTTAGTTAGTGTAACTAAATTATTAAAGAATAGTTTGAAAATGAGGGAAATGGGGTATTATAACATGGCATGTGCCAAGTGAATGAGCGACATGATGTTGTAGTTTTAGAGTGTAGCTAAATTATTAAAGCATAGTTTGAAAAGGAGGGAAATGGGGTACTATGACATGGCATATATATTCATACCAAGGTGTATTAAAATATAAATTAGTCAATTCTTATATTGAATCATAGATTTAAAATCCTATGGACATCCATGAGATACAAGTAAATTATCTCAAACCCATGTGAGCAAACTGATGATGGGATTTCAATAACCCATGCTTTAATGCTCCAAAAGTTTGCCTCAACAATTATGTTGATGTAGAAGTCCATATGATCATCATGCCAATGTGCCATAGCAATAAAATCATCTGAAAATCCACACTCAACTCTTTAATCCTAGTTTCATACTTCTTAGAATCCCCCTTTGGCTTATAATTTGCCTCAAAGAGCATGTAAAGAGAAAAGTAGGAGAATAAACTGTAGCTTCCAACATGAGCAAACAATCCAATCCACTAAAAGAATTTCAGCTATTTTCAAGGGCCATTAGATCATTAAGAGGTTGATACTTTGAAAATACCATGGGGTATATTTTTTGACCATCTTTTCATTCTAGATTCATATATTTCAATTTGCACCCTATTAGACCTAAAAACAACCCAATAACAATCAATAGAAAATATCATGCCAAAAGACCTTTCCAAAAAGGCGTTTTCATTGCAATTTCTAATTAAATATCACATCTTTTCACCCATGAATAATAGACCTTTTTAGATATGTTGTCTTTTGACATATCTATAACTCTCACATATAGACCTTTTAAGAATATATGGCCTTCATGTGCACTTTTTTCCTCACCTGATATTTTAATTCAAAATATGTAAATTTGTCAAATTCAAATATGTATATTGGACTATAGATATCCTTTCTTCACCTTTTCTTTATCACTTTACCACTCAAAGTACTTTGCAAGTGCTACAACACTCATTGTGCATCATAGACTCTCTCATTTCACAATTCTTTTCTCGAGGTTAGTTTGCTTGATTTTTATCACTAAAGAGTTAATGGATGCCTATTTTGAATTGAGAGCTATTACAAAGGGTTGTCCTGCAATGTGTTTTGTATGTGGTATAAACAATGGAAGGGCTACTCTAAATACTGTGGAAAATAGCTGAACGCATAAGCTACCAATGAGTTACCAACATGCCACGTATAAAATCTCACATATCAATGAAGTATCTATAACATGTCAATTCCAAAACTAATAGGGGATTTGGAAATCAAAATTGCAATTCCAATTAATGGTGATGACTTTGTTGGTTGATGGAGTTCATAAGCTCTACAATTGCTTATCATACATGTTTTCTACAAGTGGCCACATGTTGACTGGTGGACCCTTCTTTTACTGTCTACAAATTAATTTCGTGAGTTTGTAGAGATTCTTATTATGTAGAGTCATTACTAGGCTCATTTTTTATGCCTTCTTTTGTCCTAGAAGTCATAGTATATCTTTCTAGCTTCTTAGGCTATTTTCGGATGTGTTGTCTTTTAGTTGTTATCATTTAAATTGGTTATTTGCCCATTATTTGTAGGGTAGGGGTTTTCATCTTTGTTTTAATTGTTGGGTGGTGAGCTAGTTGTAAAGATTCATCCCAGTATCTAACTACTATTTTAGATGAGTTTTGGTCTTGTGCTAACCCTCCACTTGTCCTCCTAGAGGTTTTAATGTATTATAAAATTCGGAAGAGACCAAGGGAGTATCATAGACTTGATATATGGGGCTTGATTTATGTGGAAAACTGAGGCAAAGGGTTGTCGCACACAATTGAGAGTGCATAACCGCCAAGCCCACATGGGAGACTTTTCCACACACACCATGCATGTGGGAGGATGCATTTATTGGGAGAGACCCCCTCCTTGGCTATAAAAGGAGGGGGATATTCCTTGATGGGACACGCTCATTCTTGCAAAGCCACCTAGCTAGTACTTTGATTTCTCCCTTTCCTTCCTTTCGAAATAAAGCACGGTCCTCTTCCCTTGATGTCTCCATCTTTACATTCCTCCTCCCATCATGTACACGCTTCTCTTCCCCCTCTCCCTTTCCCCTTGTGTGATAGTCTCCCTCTTCATTCCCTCCCCTTATAATTCCTTTTCCCCTCCCATGATAACATTTCGCCCTCACGTTCTGCTTTTCGCTATGTCCCTCGAGCATCGCCATGCTTAGCCTCTAGCCTCTGGTCCTGATTTCTTTTCTAGCTAATAGAAATGGTGTGGCTGCTGGGATCGAAATCTCCACGGCTAGTGGTGTAAAACCTATTACTCCTACGACTAAGTGCGGCTCTGCAGCCTCTTTTGTGCATAGTTCTCTACTTTTGCACCTCCAAACTGTGTACCTTCCCTGTCCCTATGGCTGCAAAACCTCCCTGCTTCTGCACTGTCATTCTGCCTGCTTTCTGCTCACGGTTCCTACGTGTATTTTGGTCGACAAATCTTTGCTCGTACCGGTCGCATTTGCAGAACTCTAACATATGTGCTCCTGAGTTTTTGTGCATGCATTCGATTCGTGCGTCTAGTATGTTCACCCGCACGACAGTTTTCTGGGCTCCTACATCTTCTGGTCGTGGACAGTTTTCTCGCTTCACGCATCTACTGTGTTTACCCATGTGATAGTTTTCTAGGCTCCTGCGTCTTCTAGTCGCGGACAATTTTTCTGAGTTTCTGCAAAATTGTAACAGCAGATCCCGCGTCCATCTCTTCTCTTCTTCTTCTCTTTCTCTTCTCCTTCTCCTCTCCTCTCCTCTCTTTTTATTAAAGAGTAGGATTTGAACCCAAGACCTCCCCGTTCACAAAAGGGAGACTTATCATTGGGCCAATAAGTTGGAAGTGATGAAAATGTAATGATTTTTGTTTATATATTAAAATATTGGGAACTATAACTCTCTAACCGTGGGGAGTTTAATCTTGCTGTAAAAAGCAAAAGTACTTTATTTCATGTGCTCTATTCATGTTTCCTGCTAGATCGCCGATTTGGAGCTTTTCTAATCCACTTCATAGATGCACGCCACACGAGGAGGTTGGATATTTATGTCACTTCTCAACGAGTTTAAGGATTTGGTGCCTGGTCCTCCGCTCATTACAGCTACCAATTGGTGAGATCTCTTTCTTGATCTTCACATCGAGCTTCAATGGCTGATTGTCTAGTGCATTGTTTAAGGAGAAGAGGGGTGGGATGATACATCGTGGTTGGTTCAAGGTGAAGAACTATTGATACACTGGAAGAACTTTGATTTTAATTCTACTCATTATGTAGTGATCGAGCTACTTGCTGCTTCAGAGGTAATGAAAAGCTGCTTTGATTTTAATTCTACTCATTGTGCATGATGCGAGTGGAAGCACCACCCCAACAAAGCTACAACAAAGCTTCCTCTTTCTATTGTTTGTCCATAGATAAGCCTCGTCTTTCCTCTCTCTTTTCCATCTTCCAAGCATGGCTGACATTCCCGTGTTTTGTGGACGGGTGGAAGAAAATCCAAATGAGTATCTTATGGCCTTCAAGCACCATTGTGTTTCTCTCAACTTTCTTACTGAAGACAGATGGCTATTGGTTCTTCCTACATTTCTAGAGGGTTTGGCTCAAGTGTGGCATGAGAAGCAAGCTGAAGACGTTCGTCAAAGTTGGCCAAGGTTGACAGCAGTGATGATTGAGTATTTTGGCAAAGAAGAGGAGCTGGAGAATGTGTACCTACAGGTGGCAAACTTGAAGCAGTCAGAAGGTGAGACGGCACATCGATATGTGGATCAAGCGACCGTGCTCCTGGACCATTTAGTTGTCATGCAGGAGGATAATGCTGGATTTTGAGCTGGAATGACTCAGCATGTGTTGGGCTACCTTGTAGCAGGAGTAAGTGATGAATTTCGCCTCAAGCTTAAATGGGAAATCTAGAAACTATGGTGCTAGCACATGAGATTGCTCAAAAGTTTGATAAAGTTCAGTTTGACCCCGCTTCAAAGAAGACAATTGTCCCTCCACACCCCCCTCAATTCCTGTAACAACAACCTGGGGGTCTAACTCAAGGGCATACCCCCACCCCTCATTAGGGATGTATCTACTGCCTCCACCTCAAATGTATGGTCCTCCCTTAGATGCTTACCCTCAACAAGGTGTATATTCTCACCCTTTGCCTCGAAGATTTCCCCAGCCTTGCCCACGAGCCCCCCTCCTTTCTACTCCCTCGACCTCTCTAGCTAAAGAGGCCCCCTCTGCAATAGAACCTGGAGTCAATGACCTAGCCAAGGCCTTGAATGATCTTCGGCTTGAGATGGTAGACATTAGAAATCAAGCCAACCGCCCTCCTAGAGACCGTGCTAATGTTGTATGCTACAAGTGCCACCAGAAGGGTTGTTATCGCATGAAATGTCCCAACATTTCAAGGGTGAATCTTCTAAGTGAATCAAGCACTGAGGATTCTGACGTAGAGATCCTTGACCTTGGGAAAAGAAGTCGTACCACCTCGGACCCCTCTCCAAACTGTGGACTGGGCCACCCCAAGAAGAAGGTGTCCTTCTCAGAGCCCTCAGATGCTGAGATGGTAGACCCACCAATAGAGAAGACCAAAAGATCCCATAGGAGTAAGTGGTCACCCTCGGATTTTCCCATTAGCTCGGGGCAAGAAGACTATTTGGTCATTCAGGACCTTGCTCATCGTTCTTTGAGCATCACGCTCCCTCAACTAATAGCATGAAGCCCTAAGGTGAGACGTGAGCTATAGAAAGGGCTCTTAACAAGGAGGAGCAAGAAAAAGGGAAAGGTACGAGAGGTATCTTCTATCTCTGAAGAAATTGATCGGCACCCACATACAGTAGATGTCATCATAGATAATTGCCATGTCAAAAATGTATGTGTTGATGGGGGAGCTGCATGTAATATCATGGTGCCCCGAATCATGAAGAAATTGAATTTTAAATGTACAAGGCGTTCCTCCACTTGAATCAAGGTAGCAGATGGTCGATGACTCACCACCTTGGGAGTCATTGAGGATTTGCCCATCACTATCAATGGATGGACCACCACCGTCAATTTCTATGTAGTGGACATTGAAGATACAGGTAGGAGTTACCCAGCCATACTTGGGAGACCATGGTTGAGAAAGAGTGATGCAGTCAGCTATTGGAAGACAAGACACATGTCTTTTGGTGCTTCTAAGGAGAAGATCTCGGGGCAACTAGGTGCCACGGAACCAGAAGAAGAAGAGGAGCAAGACAGTGATACTCTCTCATCCTCGGTGTCTGAATCAATGGAAGAATCAGATGGGGGGGAGGAGTTCTCAGAGGAGGAAGTTTACATGATCGGGGTGTCTCCAGCCCCGCCACTTGCAAAAAAGGTAACAGCTAGTCCTCAACAGCTTGAATCTATGCTTTCCCCAGACCTCGCTCTAAGTGAGAAAGATGAGTTCCTAGAAATGTTCAAAGATTTCCCTAACCTCTTTGCAACTAGCTACCACCACCTTCGCCATGTGACTGCCATAGAGCACAAGATAGAGTTGAAGCTTGATGCGAAGCCTGTGGCTCAGAAGTATCGAAGATTAGGGCCCCTATAGACTGATGCTTTGCGCTCGGAGTTGCAGAAGCTTGTAGAAGCTAGGTTTATTGTTCGGGTTCACAATACTGAATGGATTTCACCAGTGGTATAGTCACCCCAAAGAAAAACAACAAGTGGCAGGTCTGCATCGACTATAAGAAACTCAATGCAGCCACCAAGAGGGACCATCATCCTCTTCCCTTTCAAGACCTCATTCTTGAGAAGGTAAGTGGTCATGAGATGTATATTTTTTGTGATGGCTACTCTGGGTTTTATCAAATCAGAATTGCTGAAGAAGATGTGCTTAAAACTACATTTTCCACACCCTGGGGGACATTGGCATTCAAAGTAATGCCATTTGGCCTCACCAATGCTCCTGCTACCTTTCACAGATTTATGTAGATGGTGTTTGCTCCTTATTTGGGGATTTCTTGGAGGTGTTTTTAGAGTATTTTTGTATATTTTCGTCACATAAGGAGCACGTCATGAAGGTTAGGTTGGCCTTCCAAAGGGTCAATGATGCAAATGGCAGTCTCAACCCGGAGAAATGCACCATTGGAGCCACTCAAGGGAGGTTACTAGGACATATTATCTCATCCAAGGGTGTCACTACAAGGCATAGGCCATTTTCCGACGGAAATACCGACGCTTTTTACATAAAAATATTTTTTTTTCACGGGCGCAAAGGTCACTATAAAAGTCGTTAAAATCGTCGGAAAAGGAGCGTCGCTATAAACCGTCGCTATATAGCGACGCTGTTAATCGTCGCTATATAGTGACGATGTAAACGTCGCTATATAGCGACGATAAAAACGTCGCTATATAGCGACTCTGTTAATCGTCGCTATATAGCGACACTCGTAAACGTCGCTATATAGCGACGATTAACAGAAGTTAAAAAAAATGGTTAGTGGGGCTAAACAGGGCTTCCTTTTGGCCCTGTTTAGCCCCACTAGCCCTTTTTTTTTTTTTGTAATTACAAAAGAAAGTTTTTTATAACAAAATTTCCCTTGCTTGCAGGGTGATACAAAATTGTTCTTGTGAACGATGAGGAAGAAATGCATATACATATACAACTGTGTTTGAAACAAAATTACCCTGTGAAAGGGCGATACAAAATGGCTCTAACGAGCGGATATGAAAAATGCTACTACCACTACTAATCCGAATCCGAATCCAAATCGTCTTGTTGGGCTGTTCCCTGGTCCTCGGCACCTGCATCTTCTCCCTCGTCCCCGACACCTGTGTCTTCTCCCTCGTCATCGGCACCTGCGTCCGATCCTTGCCCCTGTTGATCGCTCGTCTCTGATGATGGGACGCTTGAGCTTTGACCCTGAGAGTGAACCATATAAATCGAAAATTAGATTGGAGCTTAAATTAAAAAGTGAGATTACAAGTAGGAGTAAACTTATACCGTGCGAGTAGCCACCTCAGCCCAATCGACTGTCGCTCCCATTGCCTCTTGCTCAATGAACCACGGCTTGGTTCCTATCCGAAATGCGCGCCGCGTCTCTGCATCCGTAGGAAGACGACACATCGCAGCTTGCTGTGGATCCAATTTACGAGAGTTAGAGTTAGCTAAAGTGCATGTAATATGTAAGTAAAACAAATAGAACAATACATTAAATGGAAAGAAGTAAACTTACCACGGTTGCCTCGAACGCATACCGTCCGCCTGCACCAAAGTGCGAAGTACCTACGACATCCAGCCGTCTCTTCGCAGCCCTCCTCTGACCCTCGAACATTTCAGGATGGTCCCTATGTTGCTTCTTGAAGTACTTCCAATCAGCTTTGTCTGCCCAGCTAGGTTTAGCCAACCCCTTTGTAAAGGAAGTACGCATGGTTGATCTGCGATGCTTTAGGACCAAACCCATGCGCTCGAGCATATAACTGTTATTAAACTCCACATTTGGCGGATTAGGATATCTTTGTTTTAACTCATCGATCACCGCCTGCTTCTTTTGGCCATCTTGATACCGCCAATCGATATTTATGCCGCTCTTGAAGTGATGACTCATCAACCGCCTCATGGCGGCCATCACTGCTTTGCCCTTTTTGTCTTCTATTATCTCTCCGGCAGATGTGATTTGATAGGAGAGATCCCCTGATGAGTAAGGGGGACTGACGGTAGCAGAGTCTGAAGGAGTGGAAGCTGCGCGACCGCTTCCGGATCGAGGAGTAGCTATGGGAGTAGGAGAGGGAAAGGGACCTGACTGATACTGTGTCTCCGGACCAAGTGGAGACCTAAAGGAGCGTGAGTGTGCTGACTCGTCTACATCTCCTGAGTCAGCACAACATGAGCCGCCCATCCTACTCTTCCTTCCCTTGCGGGAGGCATGCGCAGGTGATGATCCCGCGGTCGAAGGGGCGCGAGGGGATGGCTGGGCTGTACGTCCACCTGTCGGTGTAGGGGAAGGAATTGCGGAGGTCCTCTGAGAGAGCAGAGAGAAGAATCTCGCTGCCTCCTCATCGCTCATCTGCGCTACAAACTCGTCGGGAGTCCCAACAAAGCCATGCGCGGCTAGCAAAGGAGTCCCCTGAGGGGTAGTCGCAGTGCTACGTGGAAGAGGGGTCGGACCAGGGGTAGTCACAGTGCTAGGACCGAGAGGAGTCGGAGTCCTCGGGGTAGTCGCCTGAGAGGAATCAAAGTCCTCTGGAGCATATAGATCGTGAACTCTCCTCCTGCGAGGCTGTCCGTACTTGTCTGATGAGCGACGTGATCCCATGTCTAACATAGACACAAACACGAAAACAGAAAACAAATAAACAAACATGAGCATTCTCATAGGCATAGGCATAGGCAAGAAGAAAGAAGAGGGAAAGGAAAGAAGAGGGAAAGGAAAGAGGGAAAGAAGAGGGAAAGATAAGAGGGAAAGAAGATGTAAAGGAAAGAAAAGAATGAGAATGAGGAAATAGAGAATGAGAGAAAGGGAAAGAGATGAGGGAAAATAGAGAATGAGAGAAGGGGGAAATGAGAGAAGGGGGAAATAGAGTGGGAAATAGAGAATGAGCTTATGCAGAAATAGAGAATGAGCTTATGCTTCTCTCATTCTCTATTTCCGCATAAGCTCACGCATAAGCATGAGCTTATGCGGAAACTTAAGCATAAGCTCATGCACATGCATGAGCATAAGCATGAGAAGGATGAGTTTCCGCATGCTTATGCTCATGCGGAAAAAGAGAAGGAGAGAAGCATATGCTTATGCGGAAAAAGAGAATGAGAGAAGCATATGTTTCTCTCATTCTCTATTTCCGCATAAGCTCTTGCGGAAACTTACGCATAAGCTCATGCTCATGAATGAGCATAAGCATGAGCTTATGCTTATGCTTATGCATAAGCATAAGCATAAGCTCATGCTTATGCTCATGCGGAAAAAGAGAAGGAGCTTATGCGGAAAAAGAGAAGGAGCACTTGCGGAAACTTGCGGATAAGCTCTTGCGGAAACTTGCACATAAGCTCATGCTCATGCATGAGCATAAGCATGAGCTTATGCTTATGCTTATGCGGACACTTGCGGAAACTTGCGGAAACTTGCGCATAAGCTCTTGCGGAAACTTGCGCATAAGCTCATGCTCATGCATGAGCATAAGCATGAGCTTATGCTTATGCTTATGCTTATGCTTATGCTTATGCTTGCGGAAACTTGCGCAAACTTGCGCAAACTTGCGGAAACTTGCGCATAAGCTCTTGCGGAAACTTGCGCATAAGCTCATGCTCATGCATGAGCATAAGCATGAGCTTATGCTTATGCTTATGCTCATGCGAAAATAGAGAAGGAGCTTATGCGGAAAAAGAGAAGGAGCTTATGCGGAATAAGAGAAGGAGCTCATGCGGAAACTTGCGGAAACTTGCATGAGCTTATGCTTATGCTTATGCTTATGGAAACTTGCGGAAACTTGCGCATAAGCTCTTTTTGCGGAAACTTGCGCATAAGCTCTTGCGGAAACTTGCGCATAAGCTCTTGCGGAAACTTGCGCATAAGCTCATGACAAGCTCCTTCTCTCATTCTCTATTTCCGCATAAGCTCTTGCGGAAACTTACGCATAAGCTCATGCTCATGAATGAGCATAAGCATGAGCTTATGCTTATGCTTATGCTTAAGCATAAGCATAAGCATAAGCTCATGCTTATGCTCATGCGGAAATAGAGAAAGAGCTTATGCGGAATGAGAGAAGGAGCTTATGCGGAAAAAGAGAATGAGAGAAGCATAAGCTTCTCTCATTCTCTATTTCCGCATAAGCTTATGCGGAAACTTACGCATAAGCTCATGCTCATGAATGAGCATAAGCATGAGCTTATGCTTATGCTTATGCTTAAGCATAAGCATAAGCATAAGCTCATGCTTATGCTCATGCGAAAATAGAGAAGGAGCTTATGCGGAATGAGAGAAGGAGCTTATGCGGAAACTTGCGCATAAGCTCATGCTCATGAATGAGCATAAGCATGAGCTTATGCTTATGCTTATGCATAAGCATAAGCATAAGCTCATGCTTATGGTCATGCAGAAAAAGAGAATGAGAGAAGCTTATGCGAATGAGAGAAGGGGGAAATAGAGAAGGGGGAATGAGAGAAGCATAAGCATAAGAGAATAAGAGGGATGCGGAAATAGAGAATAAGGGGGAAAGGAAAGAGAGAAGGGAAAAGAGAGAGGGGGAAAGAGAGAAGGGGGAAAGAGAGAATAAGAGAAGAGGGAAAAAAGAGAAGGGGGAAAATGAGAAAAAGAGAAGGGGGAAGAGAGGGTTACTACGCCCATCACTGCAGCTAGCGCTTAAGGCGCTAGCTGCAGGCCAATGCAAATAACAAAAAGCTTAAATGGAAAGAAGAGGAAGCACTTACCTATAAAAGTATGTCCCGCTCGGTGTAGTGGACTGGGCCCACAAAAGAGAGACTATGTCCCGCTCGGTGTAGTGGACTGGCCCTACAAAAGAGAGAAAACAACCCATTTTTTCAAATAAGATGTTAGTGGAAAGAGGAGATCACAAAAGCAACTTCTTGAAAGGAGACAAGGAAAGAGAAGATTGAGGAGACAAGGAAAGGAGGAGATTGAGGAGAAGAGAAGGAAGAGAAGGAAGAGAAATACAGGAAGAAGAGGTGAGTTTCTTTCTTGAAATTTCGTTTTTTGTTTGAATCCTTTCTAATCAAGCATGAAAACTAGTTTAAAACTTTAGCAATACAAGTAGAAACACTCACAAAACCAAAGCTAACAAACAAACAACCTACATTGTTGAAAGAAACTCACCTTTTGAAGAACTTTCTTTCTGGAAACCAAAGAGGGAAAAAGGAGAGAGAGGGTGCACAAGAGGTAGGAGGAGGGTGAGGAGTGGGAAATAGGGTAGGAGGTTGCTTGGAATAGATGGGAGGTCAGTGAAAATAGGTGGGAGGAGATTTTGGAGAGCTTACTTGAGAGATTAGGAAAGCTTTGAGCAAAACGCCGCGGGTTTCGGCGTTTCGGGTTTTAACCCACAGCGTCGCTATATAGCGACGCTTATTCGTCGCTATATAGCGACGTTTTTAATTGAAAGCGTCGCTATATAGCGACGCTTTCAATTAAAATCGTCGCTATATAGCGACGGAACAGAGCGTCGCTATATAGCGACGCTTACTGTTTATTTTTTAATGAGGCCTCTTGTGACTCAAACATGCTATGCCTATAATTGTCAATATCTCCTCTTACTACATAGCCTTACTATATAGGATTTTTTGTTTCAATCCTTACTATATAGCGATGTCATTCTTTTTATATAGCCTCAAGAGAAGCTCAAATTAAACATGCTATGCTCATAATTGTGTACATCTCCTCTTCATGCTTATGTTTTGGTTTTATAAGTGTAGATGGAAGGGACGAGTGGAAGCTCATCCGATGATGCGCCAACACCCGGGAGCACGAAGTGGCTTACGGAGAGGTTATATTGTCATTGCACTCATTGCAAGCGAGAAGTACGACATCAACGTCGTATTATCATGCGCCACTTGCGGATGTATGGGGAGGAGCCGGAACCAGTACCCCCCGTTGGTGTTGCACATGTTGATGGATCATCGGTAAGTCAAAGCTATTTAAGTTCGCAATCTTATTGTATACCCGGAATTAGAAGATCTTCTATTTACACGAATGAGCTTATGACAGGATGACGAGGGTGACGAGGGTACACATATACCTTCTCACTTTCAACAAGACTATAGTCTCCCAGATGACGACGAGGGTATGGTCGACATGATGGATTCCATTTTTAGGGGCACTACATCCCACGTACACGTGATGTCAGAGTCTGAGGTGAAAATGCGAGAGTTGCAATCAACACAATTGTACGAGGGTGCCAGGATGTCTAAACTACGTGCTTGTCTCTCAATCTTGAATCTACAAGTACAGTATGGGTGGTCGGATACAAGTGTCTCGGCCTTAATGAGGTTAGCCCTTGCATTAATTTGATTGACTCATTATTTGGATATTGTTTGTTTTGAGAATCATCATTTGGATAGTGTCTTTGTCATAGGTTGCTCCAAAAGATGTTGCCTGCACCAAATACCATGCCCGCATCAAGAGATGAAGCGAAAAAGATGCTAACAATGGTGGGTATGGATTATGATACCATCCATGCTTGCCGTAATGATTGTATTCTCTTTCGTCGTGAGCATGGAGATTTCGCTAGTTGTCCAAAGTGTGGGGAACAACGATATAGAGATGACTTGCAGGGTGAGAGGATACCGGTAAAGGTCTTAAGACACTTTCCCATCATTGCAAGAATACAACACATGTTTCGATGCAAATCCATAGCGGAGATTGTATTCTCTTTCGTCGTGAGCATGGAGATTTGGCTAGTTGTCCAAAGTGTGGGGAACAACGATATAGAGATGACTTGCAGGGTGAGAGGATACCGGTAAAGGTCTTAAGACACTTTCCCATCATTGCAAGAATACAACACATGTTTCGATGCAAATCCATAGCGGAGTTGATGACATGGCATGCATCTCATCGGTCCACTGATCACACATTGAGGATTCCCGCAGATTGTGCAGCTTGGAAGCACATAGATAATCAGTGGCCGGACTTTGCGAGAGAGCCACGCAACTTACATCTTGGGCTAGCCATGGACGGCGTGAATCCTTTCGGCTTATGCTCGACATCTTGGTCGACATGGCCCATAGTCGTGGTGAATTACAATATCCCACCATGGCTAACAATAAAAAAGGGACACCTCATGCTTGCACTACTTGTGCCAGGAAAGTACAAGGCAAGAAACATGGACGTGTACATGGCACCTTTGATAGAGGAGTTACAGATATTATGGAGAGGAGTGCAGGTCTTTGATATTTCCAGAGCTCCTAGGCATACCAATGATATTTCCGTCAGGGGTATCTTGATGTGGACCATGCATGACTACCCAGGATATGGAGAGTGCGCAGGTACGTGGTTATGTCTTTACATGTACAATGAGGGATTATGCTTTTTTTACTCTCTTTTGCACGCATGTCTTGTACTAACATATTCATGCACGCGTGTAGGGCTTGTTACAAGTGGGTACCATGCTTGTCCTATTTGTGGACCCGCTCTGAAATCGCTTGCACACTACTCCAAACACATGAGGAAAAATGTTTATGAAGGTCATGCTCGATACCTTCCGCTCGACCATCTCGCACGTGGAGGTCAGCTTGATCCACCACCATCATATTTGAAAGCAAGTGATTGGATTCAAGCTTGGAGGGAGAATGGAGAGGAACCTCCTCCTGGTATGAAGAGGCTATCGATCTTTCACGAGCTTCCTTATTGGGGTCAGTTACAAATCAATCATCTCTTGGATCCCATGCATATCTTTAAGAATGTGGGGGCTACCATTTGGGCACACTTGGTTGGTTCCAAGGACTCGAGAGGAGTGCGAGAAGACTTGCGTGCTATGAATAGGATGTCTCGTTTGTGGCCCCAAGTGCATGCTTCAGGAAAAGTTGTCCTCCCGAAAGCAACGTGGATCCTCTCTACGAGGGAGGAGGCAGCGATCAAGGCAGACATTGCCTCTTTTCAAACACCGACAGGGTACATGCGTTGCTTGAAAGGAGCATTTTCAAAGGACAATAAGCTTAGTGGCCTCAAGTCCCATGATTGGCACAAGGTCTTACAGGTATTCTAAGTAGAATTAGTGTACCGATAATAGTGATGCATTAGCGTAATTATTATTATGTTATATTGTTGACATGATTTCATTGTTGCTTTGATAGTTCATCCTTCCAATTACAATAAAAGGGTGCTTACAAGAAGATGTTAGAAATGCTATATTCAACTATCAATTCGCATTATGTATTTTCTTCATGGACATGTGAAATAGGTGGATATCTCAAAAAGAGATCTCTATATCGAGCATCGAGAAGGCTAGGGTGGAATCCATCAAAGCCGTATGCTTGCTTGAGAAGCACTTTCCCTCAAGCATTATGACAACTCAAGTCCACTTGCTTGTGCACATAGTTGATGAGGTGGCTATAGCAGGTACCGTTCATAATCGATGGATGTTTTTTCTCGAGTGGTTTATGAAAACTTTAAAGGGGTTTGTAAGACAAAGAGCAAGACCAGAAGCAAGCATGGCAGAGGGATGGCTTGTGCAAGAGTCATTAGTATATATCACAGAGTTTCTTGCATCCACGGATCCTGATATGCCGCAAGCTTGGCACAACAAGGATGATGATCGCATCATTGGCGAGGTCCCCCAAGGAAAAGAGATTGAAAGAAAGATGAGCGAAGAGCAAATGGAGAAATTCAATAAGTTTTGTATCCTCAATAGCCCTGAGATGCAGAAGTGGATTGAGAGATATGAAGTGGCCAAAGCAGAAAGAATAAATGCAAGGACGAGATTCAGAGTAATGTACAGGCGATCACAACCATATCCACGAGATCTGGCTCTTCTCCCTACTCACATGTCACTTGATTGGCTACAACTAGCTATACGTAAAGCCGAACGTGATGGAGAGACAATAAACGAGCGCGAGCGGGAGTTATCATCTGGATGTATGGTGCATGTAAGTTTCTTATCTCTTGATGTAATTAAGTAATTATTTGTGGCAATATATGCTATAAAATAGGTGCATCTTCATTGTTTTAATGATGCTCTTTTACAGTACAAAAAGTACAGTGCATTATGGTCATATGGACGACATTTTCGCATAGAACGCATAGATTCAAAGAGAGTCACGTATGATTGTGGAGTCATGGCTAACTTCACACAAGATAGCCGAGCAAGTGCTTCGGATACCAATCTTCTCTCCTCACAGTTGGATTATTGTGGAACCATACGCGACATCTATGAAATTGATTTCAGACGATTTACTATTTTCATTCTTGATGTAAAATGGTTTAGAACTACTTACAACGGTCCCCATGCAACTGTGAGAAAAGATGGTAGCGGTCTCTTTGCAATAGACTCCACCAAACATTGGACTGATGAAAGTGATACTTTTGTTCTTCCCGAGCACTGTGAGCAGGTGCATACTAATGATTTAATTAGTCGAAGCTTTCGTTTTTTAAGTCCATTGATATATATATAATTGACGACATTTGGCACGTGATTTTTCATCTTCAATATAGGTGGTTTTTAATACGGATCGTTCTGATCCAAGATGGTGGTACGTGATCCAAGTTGCACCACGAAGTAAGCAGATTTTTGAAGATCAAGATGTGGATATGGAGATGCGTAATTCAATTCTTACAGCCAACCGCATTTTTATTAGCACTCTTGCAAGCACGTCTATAGCTGACAATTATAATTCTAAATAAAACATTACAACTCCAAAACGTTTAGTTCACAAGGCATTAATTGATAAAACATTGCGCAAGAAAATTGAAAGCTCAAAAAGTGCTTGTATATACATATAGCACGAAGCTAAGCCACAGTAGCTAGCACTACTTCTACAACTAATCTAAGTTCTCCACATCCTCATTCCCTTCCACGCTCCTTTCTGCACTCCCTTCTCCGCCTCCTTCCTCATCTTCTTCCTCGTCTTCTTGTGCAAGGGCCTGTAAACAAGGGACAACATATATCAATGTATGAAAAATCAAATCTTTACTTATAATATTGACATTATTTAATTATTTTCAAATACCTCGGGGGGCGCTCCAGTAGCCCGGATATACTGCTCCTCAGTAATCAACCCATCATGATAGAAGTGCTTCCATGTATCTCCTCTACGATGGTTGTGGTGGTAGGCTGTCTCAACAAGAGTAGGGTATCTACCCATGATATCAAGCTGCAAGACGACACAATTTGCGGAGGGGTTAGTACAAAGAAACAACCTCCTAATAAACTACATAAACAATATAATTTGAGATCGATACGAACAAATTGGGCCTCCCATGATTCAACACCGCTTGCACTAAAATGCACGCTTTCATATTGCTCCATTTGGATCCTTCGTGCCTCCACATGCTGCACACTGGGATCCTCCCTCGCTGACTTCATTGCTTTCTTCCACTCATGCTTGTGAGCAGTGTAAGGCAAGCCCCTTGGTGGTTGACCTCCCTCGAGCCTGGCAAGCTCCGCTAGTGCCTGCCTCTTAAGCGAAGATCTTTTATTGCCAAGTATCGTAACAATCTTTGACTTGGCCCATTTATCTATGAACTAAAGATTGGGGGGGTTAGGATACCTAGAGTGAATAGCAGCGAGGGTCTCATCAGCCAACCTCTTTGACTAGTCTTTGTAGTGGATAAAGCAATCTCTATAATTGTTAGCAATTATAGAGTGCATAAAGGCCATGATGTCCTTCCCTCGTGCATCCATCAAGATGCCTCCTGTCTGAGTGATGTCATAAAAGATCGTACCATCACCCGGAGGCACATCTAAATCATCTGAATCATCATCGTCCCCACCACCACCCCTCCCAAAGCACTATGCCATGCATCCCCCACCACTCTCCCTACTACTACACCTGCTACCATGTCGTGTCGAGCTAGGACGCTAGCGACTTGTAGCTGGAGACTACACGAGACTACGTGGACCACTCGTAGCTAGAGAACCGAGTCCAGACTGCGCAAGAGTACACCGACGGCTCTGTGAGACAGGATGACCTCCTAATGGAATGGGGGAAGGGGCATAAGATGGCATGGGGGAAGGGCCTCGGTTGTGTAGCCGGCTAGGCTGTGCTGACTCCGCTTGGGTAATCTCAGCTGGTATGGTGTTATGGTGGTTTGGAGTCTATAGTGCCGTCTCCTTGGGGGTGTTTAGAGTACCCGTCATGTAGCCGTATAACTCCTCAGGACTAGGAGGGTGCCCTAAAAGGTTATATAACTCCCTAAAAATGGTCTCCCAGAGATCAGGTGAGCCTGAAGAGCTTCCTAGCCACATGATGAACTGGAAAAAAGAACAAAAGAAGATTACTGATGAGCTGAGAAGAGAAAAAAAAAGAGAGAGAAAAGGAAAGGGAAGAGAAGAGAAGGGAAGGGAAGGGAAGGGAAGAGAAGACAAAGGAAGGGAAGGGAAGCATCTAAAACTATCGGAGCATGTCTATAGATGCGTCTAAGAAGCACGTCTATTTTTGCGTATAACAGCGTGTCTATAGATGCGGCTATCTGTGTCTGAAAATAGACTAGATGCGCCTATAGATGCAGTTTTAGACGTGCTCTGAGACACATCTATAGGCACGCTCTGATAGACGGACTATTCTAAAAAGTGGAAAAGGACATGCACCCGACCCAAAAGCATAACACTGATACCCAAATCATTCATTTCTTGGATACAACAAAGGACAAATCCAAAGAGAGCAACTTCCAAAGAAGATCAACCGTAAAGAGACTTACCTTGGATAGAGGTATGGAAGATTCTTGTCCTTCTTCAAAGTTGCTTCTCTTCCTTGTTCACCCTCTTCTCCTGTAAGCCTGGAAATAAGTGTGGGTGCCTTCCTCTTAAGTGTAAGCCTAGAAGTAAGTGTGGGTGCCTTTCTCTTAAGTGTCAAACTGTGGATCTATTAATAGCAAAGCAAGCAAGCCGTGTGAAGCTTATGTGAAGAAAAGCAAAGCAAGCGCGCTAAAAGTAGATTTGAAAACTGCATCTATAAGCGCATCTAATGGCATGTCTATACACACATCTAAATATGTGTGTAATTACGCGTCTAAACACACAGAGCAGACGCGGTTTTAGATGCACCTATAGACGTGCACCACAGAATAGATAGACACGGTTTTAGATGCACCTTTAGATGGGCCATAGAGTTTTAAAATTAGATATTTGAAGAAAAGCAAATTTTTTTGGGTTGTTTGTTTATAGGATGTCTTCATCTTCAACAAGTAGCTCCAATGAGGATGAATCCCTCCGCATCCACCATCACAAAATGTAATTGGAGCAAAAAATCAAATGTATGTGTGATCGATGTCGAGAAAACATGTATCGTGCACACAGGATTACACTCAATCACATCTCAAAGTATGGAGATTGAGATGCAACCATAAACATGGTAAGTGTTAAAGAGTTAAGGTTAATTGAGATACTTATGGGTGTTCATATGTTTGAGTTATGATCCCATTTTAATTTGATACAGGATGCAGTGCCACACCCGCATATGTTGCCTTATGCTCGCCGTGAGGAGGCGAAGCGTTAGCAATATGAGGTGGGATCTTCAGGAGGGACCGTTACGGATGCATGGAGTGATGGTGATGGTAGCCCTCCACCATTACCGATGCAAGGAAAATAACATGATTGTATTTGTGTTTGAATTAGGTTGTCTATCAACCAATGGTGGATAATAATAGATGGTGGCATGTCATACCTATTATGCCACGTTCTAAAGTGGTGTATTGTACATTTACTAATATGGAGCGTATGGAGGATGATCATGGCCATGGAGGTGATGATAACCGTGATACGAGAGGAGGATGATCATGAGATAGGAGATACAATTATTGAGGCCATTACCTGTGAGGACGAGCCTACCATTAGTGATATATGCTGATTTTGATGAGCACATGAGTAGCACAAGTAGTAGTGGGTTGAATGTATTTGTAGATCTAAACACTTGTTTGGATTTTGAAGTAGATAGTTTGGTAAGGGTTGATCTCATTGAGGATGAGATTGAACCGTAGCCCATCATTGATATTGGCAAAACTATTTTACATGTCTCATTCTCCTCACCTCACTTAATTCTTGTATATGTGGGCTTGCAAAAAAGCATTGATGTTTTTGTTAAAATTATGTGCTTTGGTAATCATGGGCAATGTTTGGAAAGCAGTGATGTACACCAAAATTTCACTTTCGGTATTCTCTATTTAGCATCTAAATACGCGTCTAATTCTTAGTATAGATGCGCAAATAGATGCGCTAATACACGTGCAAATAGATGTGCTGATAAACATAATGTTAGACAGGCCCGTATTTTCTCAGCGTAGACGCGCTAATAGACATGTTAATACACACGCAAATAGACGAGCTATTAGACGTGCTATTAGACACGCCCGTAATTTCTCTATTCAAGCAATGCCTGTAGACGCGCCCACTATTTGCGCATCTATCAAGCACGTCTATAGTTGCTTTGTGTTGTTGTGTACTAAGTTTGCAATTTCCTCCTATAAATTATGTCGGTGAGTCCTCTAAAGGCAAGCCCGGTGGTATGTGAGAAATAATAACATCAAAAATAGAATAAAGTGAACAATACATGTTGATGTATAGTATTTGTGAGATAGAAACATGTTTCTCATGTGTGTGTTTGTTGGCAAGTTGCTCCTATAAGCTAGGTGGGTGGAGTCCTTTAAATTTTATTCAAGTGGTAGTTGAAACTAATCAAGTAAAGAATAGCACAAAAGGCAACATGTTGATGTAGTAATTTTGAAGTAGCAAAAAATGCAGGCAACTAGTAGAGGAAAGGCAAACTTCGAAGGGGGTTGGATAGAAGCTTAAAATGACAAGGAAAGAGAATACTTTCAAGGGAGAGCCCCCATAGAGATGACAAAAGAAGTTGAAACAAAAGAGGAAAGGCAAACTTCAAAGGGGGTTGGATAGAAGCTTAAAATGACAAGGAAAGAGAATACAAACTTTCAAGGGAGAGCCCCCATAGAGATGACAAAAGAAGTTGAAACAAAGGAAAAGTTCTCAACAAAAGATCCCCCATAGAGATCACAAAAGAAGTTGAAACAAAAGAAAAGTTCTCAACATGCAATCACAAGGCTTTGCAAGTACATTTGCAAACATAGGAGAAGATGCAACTAAATTACATGCAATGACAAGGAAAGTTCAGAAGTTGGATGAATTATTTTGCTAAATTTGTTCAACAAATTTTAGTATGGACCATGTATGGACTAGTCACTGCAAATTTGATATCCTTGACATGCAATTCATGATTTAAGAGTTGTTGTTATAATTGGATCCATAAGTACAAATGTGATATTCTTGGCATGCACTCATAGGTTAACGAGCTATCGATTGTAACACTATGTGATAAAACATAGCACTGTTTTACTACAATACTATGGCACCAAGTTATTGATCTCAAAATTTGTTGGTGAACAAGGAGGGGATTGTTTCACTATATCCATGTCTATATCCACTCTATCCATGTAATTGATGACATAATTTTTTAGCAAGGGGGTACGGGCTGGGAGGGTGTCTAGATGTGTGTGTCTAGAGATGGAGAGCAGGGGAGAGGGGGGGGGGAAGGGGAAGAGAGTTTTGGGTTAGTTTTATTATGTACAAGATGTAAATAGCATTTGTGTTCAAAGAGCCATTACAAAGATACTTAGGTATTTTATCCTAATTCTTCACATCCTTAAAGTTTTTCCTGCAAAAACACAAATTTAGAAAGCTATATTTTACATCGATATTTTAACCTAATCCTTATAATTGCATCTTAGGTACTAGCAATATGTATATATAAAGTTTTACTTTCATCCATGCTATAGTGATGTAAAAGCATATGCAAACCTTTACCTCATCCTTCGTACTACGATTGCATTCTTCAATAGTTACAGTAAATTTGTATTGTCTAAATAGTGGAACTGCCCAGGAAATCCTCTTTTGAAATTCGAAGCTTATGTTGAGATAATCTAAGTCTTCGGAATTATTGATGGTAGAGCTGATGTCAAAAGATCCCCTGTTTATAAACATTTGGCAAAGTGGTAGTGGCACTGAGTAAATTCTACATGTGAAACACATGTGGATTGTGCCGATTGGGAGAGGCAAACAAAGCCTTTTTTCCCATAGTAACATGTTCTTCCCTTGTCCTCTATTGGCAAATCCTGCGCGCAGAGCGCTTTTGAAGTTAGGAACGTTGTTTTGGGGTCCATTTTTATCAGGACAAGTCCCGATTGCCTAGGAGCACGCTGAAGGCTTTGCTTAAAATACAATTTGAAGTGTTTGACGTTTGCTTCTTTACTTTAATCGGTCAGTCTAGCTTAGATGATTGTGAATTGCTGCATAATTTGTGAGACAGTGAAGCCTTGCCTGGTTAGAACAGGTACTACTTTCCAGTGTTATCAACTTAATTGCCACTTTGACTGTCTAGCTTAGATGACTGCATAATTTGTGAGACAATGAAGCGTTGCCTGGTTAGAACAATTACTACTACTTAATCGCTTAGTCTAGCTTAGATGATTGTGACTTGCTGCATAATTTGTGAGACAGTGAAGCGTTGCCTGGTTAGAACAATTACTACTTTCCAGAGTTTTTAACTTAATTACTACTTTGACTGTCTCTCTCTGATGCTTTTATTTCACATAATTCGATAATTATAAGCAAATATAGCTGAACCTAATGGAAAGCTTTGAACTCATCACACTGTGAAACAAATAATAAGCTGTCATTATTTGCTTTTGAATGTATGCATGTAATGATCGCCAGGGAGAGTCTGTGAGTTCATGGTACAGTCAGTCGACCATCTCGACCCATGATAGCCTCAAAAACATCTCGTTGTGTTCTCTATCGCTCCCTCCTGCCTGCTCCCCCAGAATCGCTGTGGGCTTACTGGCATGCGAGCTTGCGAGTCACTTCAAGGGCATGGACGTGATCTGGTGGTAGACCATGGAAGGCAGAATGCGGTGGCTTAGACATACTTAATGCGTGCCTACGATCATTTTCTTCTATCCAATCACTCTTTCACATTGTTCTCTGGCTATAATTCAGAATAGGTACGCGTATACACATCGGCCTCCGTCTTGATGTACGAACTCAGGGTCGTTGAAAGCAGATTGCGGAGGATTAGACATAGTTAATGCGTGCCTCCAATGCATATCATCACTCTACCACCTTTTCTTTGCTGATAACTATTATCAAATATTGAAGGTAGCTCCCCCAGAATCGCTGTGGGCTTACTGGCATGCGAGCTTGCGAGTCACTTCAAGGGCAAGGGACGTGATCTGGTTGTAGACCATGGAAGGCAGAATGCGGTGGCGTAGACATACTTAATGCGTGCCTCCTATCATTTTCTTCTAGCTCCAATCACTCTATCACATTGTTCTCTGCTCATAATTCAGAATAGGTGCGGTTATACGCATCGGCCTCCGTCTTGATGTACGAACTCAGGGTCGTTGAAGGCAGATTGCGGAGGATTAGACATCCTTAATGCGTGCCACCAATTCATATCTATAACCTCTTCTTTGCTGATAACTACTATCAAATATTGAAGCTAAGCTCAGTCCATGTGACACAAATCCGTTCATGGTGGAAGGTAGAATGCGGTGGCTTAGACGTACTAATGCGTGCCACCAGTCCAGTTCGCCTAGGTCGGATCGTTCTATTACATCTTCTCTGCTCTCAAATATTGAAGTTGATCTTATTCGATGCAGTATGGGTACGTGACATCCGACTCCGTCTAGTTGAACAGCCGAAGTTATCCGACAAGAAAACTTGTAAGCTTAAACCGATGTTGAGAATAATACCCGACAATTATAGACTGCACGGCAAGCTTTGTCACATCACGGCAAATTGCATGATGAAAAGTAAGAGAGAACTTATTGCATGGACGAAATATGTCCAAAGCATTTAATTAAGCATCCATGATACGGGAATTCTTTTCTAAGAAAGGAATCGACAAGCTAAGCTAGAAAGGAAGCAAGCTGGGGGCGAGTCTCCAAAAAAAGCACATATAAAAGATGCACTCCATTGCCACCCTCTAAATCTAAGAACACCATTTATGTGCGTTCACTTCATTGTTAATCTAATATTAGAGTGTAACCCCTGGGAAACCACATAATATTATACACTAAACAACACTTAGCATGATAGCACACTAGTAGATTGAAATCGATACAAGGTAGTCAATACACATACATCTATGGTATCAAAGCGTTGTCATAGGTCTATTGCTCTTGAGTGCTTTGATCATTTCTTTGTCGGTCCTTCATCTCTAAAGGTACAAGCAACTGATAGAGCTATAAATAGCTTGCCTTAACTCAGCCTAGTCCTCAACTATATATACGCCTATGACCTATGAATAGAATCACTTTCTTGGGAATAACTCTTGTTTAGGTCTCTCCTCTTTCTCTTCCTCTCAACATGGTATCAGAGCCTCACTACGCTCTAGCATGACTATGAGGAGAAAGTGATATGTTTTGTGTCAATCTGATAACACCATCACTCATAGAACGTTCTTTCTTATTGTTTCGAATACTTGATTGATAGGTTTTGAGTTGATATATTGCAAAAGTTGTCAAAGATCCATTGCAATTAGCGTTACAGTCATGATTGATGAAAACGGCCCATGTAGACTTGTTTGAAGTGAATGCGCCGGTTATTTTGATTGGCTGGATCACTATATTCCGATTTTAGGTAAGAAAGTTATGCTTATTTCTTTTTGTTGCCTGCTATCAATAAACTGATAGAAGAGTATTTAGAGAGGAAGATGAACACTCATAACAGAGAAGAATTGATCTAGGACATGAGGATGGAAAAGGTTCATACTTTCATAGAATCAACAATATTTGAAGCAAAAGCAAAAGCAATGAAAAAAAATATACTTAATGATAAGAAGCTTCTTGATACAATGTCACCCTCCTGCTTTCAGTCTCCATTAGTTTATCACACCATCTTGCACTCAGTATTTGTGTTCCCTTGGATTTAACACACTGGCATATCATGCTTTTACATTTCCACATGAAGAAATAAGATGCTCAATCACATAAAGCAAACTTCTTTATCTATAGGACTCCATAAAAATTTAGATGAAGAGGAGACCTAGCTAGGACTCCATAAAATTTAGATGAAAAGGAGACCCAACACCCATTGGTCATGCACTGTATCATGCACCAAACATAGTGCCTATACTTTGCACTGTACTATGGACAAGTGCTTGTCTTATGTCCTTGTACTATCCACATGCGATTTGCACTATATCATCCAGCATTACATTCACAACAAGACAAAGCACCCATAGACGTGCACACAGATGCATTTACTGAACTAAATAAAAAACTTACGGGTGCGTCTATTTGTGCGTCTATTTTTGCATCTGGAGACCCGTGTCTATATAGCAGACACACGTGCGTATAGACGCACATTTAGATGCTTAAATAGACGCTCTTATAAACATGTTTATAGACGCAAAAATAGATGCTTGTTGAATAGACAGACGCATATATAGACGCATTTATAGATGCACTCATAGACGCACTTTGTTATATTTTTTTCTAAATTTACAGAATGCTATGTATGTTGTGTATGCTATATAGTCACAAGAATCCCATTTCCACATTGTATAATTCAATTCTTACAGCCAACCGCATTTTAATTACAATTCCAAATAAAACATTACAACTCCAAAACACAATAAAATTGAAAGCTCAAAAAGTGCTTGTATGTACATATAGCACGAAGCTAAGCCATGTCATGTGGCTTCAAGTACAAAAGATAAGGAAACTAAGCCACGTCATGTGGCTTCAAGTACAAAAAATAAGAGGAGTGTATATACAAGAGGCACGAAGCCAAGCCAGTGGCTTTAAGTACAAAAAAGAGTAGCTAGGACTACTTCTACGACTAATTTATGTTCTCCAGGTTCTCACTCCCTTCCATGCTCCCTCTATGCTCCCTTCTGTGCCTCCTTCCTCATCTTCCTCGTCGTCTTGTACACGGGCCTGTAAACAAGGGACAATGTATATCAATGTATGAAAAATCAAATCTTTACTTATAATTTTGGCATTATTTAATTACTTTCAAATACCTCAGGGGCAGCTCCAGTAGCCCGGGTATACTGCTCCTCAGTAATCAACCCGTCATCATAGAAGTGCCTCCATGTATCTCCTCTGCGATGGTGGTGGTGGTAGGCTGTCTCCACAGGAGTAGGGTATGTGCCCACGATCTCAAGCTACAAGACGACACAATTTGCGGAGGGATTAGTACAATGAAACAACCTCCTAATAAACTACATAAGCAATATAATTTGAGATCGATACTTACAAATTGGGCCTCCCATGAATCAACACCCCCTGCTCTAAAATGCGTGCTTTCATATTCCTCCATCTGGATCCTTCGTGCCTCCACATGCTGCAGACTGGGGTCCTCCCTCGCTGACTTCATTGCTTTCTTCCACTCATGCTTGTGAGTGGTGTGGGGCGGGCCCCTTGGTAATTGACCTTCCTCAAGCCTGGCAAGCTCCGCTAGTGCCTGCCTCTTAAGCGAAGATCTTTTATTGCCAAGTACTGTAACAATCTTTGACTTGGCCCATCTATCTGTGAACTGGAGATTGGGGGGGTTAGGATAGCTAGAGCGAACAGCAGCGAGGGTCTCATCAGCCAACCACTTTGGCTGGTCTTTGAAGTGGATAAAGCAATCTCTGTAATTGTTGGCAATTATAGAGCGCATGAAGGCCATGATGTCCTTCCCCCACACATCCATCAAGATGCCTCTTGTCTGAGTGATGTCATAGAATATCGTACCATCACCTGGAGGAACGTCTAAATCATCTGAATCATCATCGTCCCCACCACCACCCCTCCCAAAGCACTGTGCCATGCATCCCCCACCGCTCTCCCTGCTACTATGCCTGCTACCGTGTCGTGTCGAGCTCGTATGTTGGCCACTCATAGCTGGAGACTGCACGGGACTACGCTGACCACTCGTAGCTGGAGAACCGAGTCTCGACTGCACAGGAGTACGTCGACTGCTCTGCAAGACAGAAGGACCTCTTGATGGCATGGGGGAAGGGGCATAAGACGGCATAGCAGAAGGGGCATAAGACAGCATGGGGGAAGGGACATAAGACGACATGGGAGATAGGCCTACGCTGTGTAGCCAGCTGGGCTGTGCTGACTCTGCTGGGGTGATCTCAGCTGGTGTGGGGTGGTTTGGAGTTTGTAGTGCCGACTCCTGGGGGGTGTTGAGAGTACCCGTCATATACTCGTATAACTTCGCACGACTAGGAGGGTGTCCTAAAAGATTATATAAGTCCCTCCAAATAGAATCCCGGGGATCATGTGAGTTGGAAGCGCTTCCTGGCCACATGTTTAACTGGAAAAAAGAAAAAAAATCTATTACTGATGAGCTGAGAAGAAAGGGGAAGAGAAGAGAGAATCGGGTTACTGGCAGAGCGCGTTTATAGATGCATCTGCTTAACGTGTCTATTTTTGCGTATAATAGTGTGTCTATAGATGTGACTATCTGTGTCTACAAACAGGCTAGACATGCGTTTAGATGCGCCTGTAGATGCGGTTTTAGATGCGCTTTGAGACACGCCTATAGACGTGCTCCGACAGATAGACTTTTCTAAAAAGTAGAAAAGGACATTACACCCGATACACAAACGTGACACTGATACCCATATCATGCGTTTTTTGGATATGAGAAAGTACAAATCCAAAGAGAGCAAACTTCTAAAAAAGATGAGATGAATCTCGCTCAAATTAGTTTGGAAGTTTATTATTTTGTTGATTATAACTTAGTTTAGGCATTGATATTCTATTTATTATTTGAGAATGTAGTTGATATTTTATACTTCATGACTAGAAATCTAGTCTATTTTCACATATTTCACCTGTTTTTTCATGGAGAAAGGCTACAATTTCTTCCAAAACTGCCATTCTGGGAATTGGGATTTTTTTGAATTATTTAATACGATCTTTGTGGGTCTCATTGCTATAGCACTAATTTATGTGTGTGCTTGTCAATGCTTAGCAGTGCTTTGTGATTGCTTTAGCATTACTTTCTCTTTTAAAACTACTTCCATGTAAATAGTCATTGCTTTCAATATGCTTTGGCACTACTTTGGCTGCTTGCTTTTGTGAGTGCTTTTGCACTACTTGTGAGTGGTTTGGTAGTGCTTTGGCACTGCTTTTTGTGTAAATAGTCATTGTTTTGAAAATGCTTTGGCACTACAAGCTTGATTTTGTTAGTGCTTTTGTGCTTGGTTTGGCAATGCTTAAGCACTGGGTTTAGATTTTTTTTTGGCTTTCCTTATACTTCTTTGCATGTGCTTTGCACGGTCTTTTCAAGTGCATCATGTGCTTTGTGATGGCTTTTAGGGAGTGCTTGGTATATTTATTGGTAGTGCTTTGTTTTCGTATTGTCTGTGCATGACTACATGATTACTAAATGTGTTCTTGCATTAGTTTGCATGCATTTTCCCACCGGGATAAAATCTCCGTTTGAGATTTGGCATGCTCGATGGATGCAGTCTTTGTTGATAATTCACAGCCAAGATGATCAAACAAGCCTGGAGTAGTTGGACCTACATAGGCATTGGTGGTGAGTGTGCACCTTTCTTGGGAAGCACAACCCATGAGAAGATTCTTGGCCTCAACCCAGAGCCCATTCTCCTTTTTGGAAAGTTTTTTTTGATCATGAATAGGCGAGGTCATCAGAAAAGGCCAGAAGAGAACCTGATTGTAAGTTTATGGATTATGAGATAACACCTTTGTCAAGCAACCCAAGGTTTGAGCAAATTCCTATAAAACTGGTTGACTTAGAAGATGGAACAGACACACATATGGGTGATGTACCTGCATAGGTAGGTTTGGATGATCTCATAGATGCAACCATAGCTGTAGGAGATGATGCTCCCAACTAGGAGACTAGTCTAGATGGGTTGATTGTGGGACAATGAATAAAGGTACTGACAAAGCACAAGACCATGCAAAACAATGCAGTTGAGACCAGTCCATCAACTGCATAGATGCCTACTACCAGGGCAAAAAGGACTAAAACACCAAGTAATGATGAGAAGGTTCCTCAGAAGGATGCAAGTCTTGTAGCTAACATGAAAGCAAGTATGCATCGCCCACGAGCTCA